>NW_021148065.1:0-4054 GCF_002837175.3 Physeter macrocephalus
TTCACTTTTGGTGTAGAGCAGAGCAGGAGGAGCTTCCAACAAGGAGGTGGTAGCACAACGTTTCTTTCGAGAAACCTCATTTTGTTCTCCGAGCCATGCCGGCAGACACTGAAAGCCCTGCAACCACAATGCCTTTCACGTTGCTTCCACGAGGCCTGAATGGAGCTCTCCAAATGGGAAAAAAAAAACACCTTGTGCGATTACTCTACCGTTACCAGGTAAACCTTGTGTGATTACTCTACCGTTTCCAGGTTGACTCCCAGTCTAAGTACAAGTTGATTCTAGCAAGTCAAAAGAGAGACAAGTTACCCACAGAGATTTTCGCTGATACACGTCTTTCTATACCCACTCTTCCGTGTGTAGCAAACTACCTAAACGAAGAATGCTTGAGGTTCGGCCTAGAGACCTGTGCTTCTTCCACCTGCCGGCATTGCTATACCACGAACTGTGCTTATGTTGAAGTTGCAACGCACGCTGCCACTCTACTTGAGGAATTCTTGACTTCGCATAAGAGGTGTTTCAAGGAAATATAAGCCGAGTGTTTTCCTCAGTTGAGCTCACCTAGGGCAAGGGTGCTTCGTCCTTGGCCAGTTAGGGATTAGAGAACTGTGTATCCGAAGCTGTTTTAGAGCTCAGACAATCTAGCGTTCCCAAGGAAAAGTCCAGTGTGTTGCCCCTCATTCGACAAACAGGTCTCTTCGAAAGGGCCTAGGAAGCTGGCTTTTGCTTAAGAGGCCCCACACATCGTGGAGGGACGGAGTGCACTGCAACCGAAACGGTGGCTGAAGCGAGGTGCCAAGGAGACCGCAAAAGCCTCCTGCGGGTCACCTAGAGCAGGACCACGAGGAAGGGCTCACGGAACTCTGGCACGCCTTCTATTAGTCAAGGCAAGTCAGGGCCTTCCTTCGAGGCTACTGCTCACATCGAGGTTCACATTTGGTATAGAACAGAGCAAGATGAGGATCCAACGAGGAAGTGGAAGCACAAGGTTTCTTTCGAGAAAACCCATTGTCTTCTCGGAGCCATGCCGGCAGAGACTGAAAGCCCTGCAACAACACTGCTTTTCACGTTGCTTCCACGCCGCCTGAAGGGAGCTTTCAAAATGGGAAACAAAGCCTTGAGGGATCACTCACCCGTTTCCCGGATGATTCGCAGCCAACGTACAGGTTGAGTATAGCAAGTCAAAAGAGACACCAGTTACCCACTGGGCTTTGCACTGATTCACGTTTTTCAATACCCGCTCTTCTGTGTGTAGACAAGTGACTAAACATAGGATGCTCGTTGTCGTTCAAGAGGCCTGTGCATCGTCCAGAAGTCTGCAGTGTTACACCACGAACTGTGCTTCTGTGGAAGTTGGAACGCACGCTGACACTCTCCTTGAGGAATTCCTGACTTCACAGAAGCGGGGTTTGACGGAAATATAAGGAGAGAGTTATTCTCAGTTGAGCTCCCCTTGGGCAAGGGGGCCGACCTCCTAGGCGAATTAGGGATGCTAGAACTCCACAGGGCTAGTCTCCAGGGCGTACGAGGCTGGATTTTGCTTAAGAGGCCCAGAGCATCGTGGAGGGACGTAGTGTGGTGAAACCGAAACGGTGTCTGACGCGAGGTGCCAAGGTGACCGGGCAAGCCTCCTGCCCTTAAACTCAAGCAGAACCGCGACTAAGGGCTGACGGAACTGCTGCACGCCTTTCCTCAGGCAAGGCAATTCAGGGCCTTACTTTGAGGCTAGTACTCACCTTGAGGTTCACTTTTGGTGTAGAGCAGAGCAGGAGGAGCTTCCAACAGGGAGGCGGAAGCACAACGTTTCTTTCGAGACAACTCATTTTGTTCTCTGAGCCATGCCGGCGGACACCGAAAGCCCTGCAACCACAATGCCTTTCACGTTGCTTCCACGATGCCTGAATTGAGCTCTCCAAATGGGAAAAAAACACCTTGTGCGATTACTCTACCGTTTCCAGGTTGACTCCCAGCCTAAGTACAAGGTGAGTCTAGCAAGTCAAAAGAGACACAAGTTACCCACAGGGCTTTTCGCTGATACACGTCTTTCTATACCCACTCTTCTGTGTGTAGCGAACTGCCTAAACGAAGAATGCTTGAGGTTCGGCCAAGAGACCTGTGCATCTTCCACTAGCCGGCATTGCTATATCACGAACTGTGCTTATGTTGAAGTTGCAAGGCACGCTGCCACTCTCCGTGAGGAAATCGTGACTTCGCATAAGAGGTGTTTCAAGGAAATATAAGCCGAGTGTTTTCCTCAGTTGAGTTCACCTAGGGCAAGGGTCGTTCGTCCTTGGCCAGTTAGGGATTAGAGAACTGTGTTTCCGAAGCTGTTTTAGAGCTCAGGCAATCTAGCGTTCCCCAGGAAATGTCCAGTGTGTTGTCCCTCATTCGGCAAACACAGGTCTCTTCGAAAGCGCCTAGAAATCTGGCTTTTGCTTAAGAGGCCCCAAACATCGTGGAGGGACGGAGTGCTCTGCAACCGAAACGGTGGCTGAAGCGAGGTGCCAAGGAGACCGCAAAAGCCTCCTGCGGGTCACCTAGAGCAGGACCGTGAGTAAGGGCTCACGGAGCTCTGGCACGCCTTCCATTAGTCAAGGCAAGTCAGGGCCTTCCTTCGGGGCTACTGCTCACATCGAGGTTCACATTTGGTATAGAATAGAGCAAGATGAGGATCCAACGAGGAAGTGGAAGCACAAGGTTTCTTTCGAGAAAACTCATTGTCTTCTCGGAGCCATGCCGGCAGAGACTGAAAGCCCTGCAACAAGCCTACTTTTCAGGTTGCTTCCATGCCGCCTGAATGGAGATTTCAAAATGGGAAACACAGCTTTGAGCGATCACTGTCCCGTTTCCCGGATGACTCGCAGCCTACGTACATGTTGAGTATAGCAAGTCAAAAGAGACACCAGTTACCCACTGGGCTTTGCACTGATTCACGTTTTTCTATACCCACTCTCTGTGTGTAGACAAGTGACTAAACATAGGATGCTCGTTGTCGTTCAAGAGGCCTGTGCATCGTCCAGAAGTCTGCAGTGTTACACCACGAACTGTGCTTCTGTGGTAGTTGGAACGCACGCTGACACTCTCTTTGAGGAATTGGTGACGTCACATAAGCGGTGTTTGAAGGAAATGTAAGCTGAGTGTTTTCCTCAATTGAGCTCACCTAGGGGAGGGGGGCCGAATCCTCGGCGAGGTACGGATTCTAGAACTCTGTTCCCGAATCTGTTTCAGAGCTCAGACAATCTAGCATTCCCAAGGGAAACTGGAGTGTGTTGCGACTCAGTCGGCAAACACGGGGCTACTCTGAAGGGTCTAAGAGGCTGGATTTTGCTTAACAGGCGCAGAGCATCGTGGAGGTACGGAGTGTTCTGAAACCGAAACGGTGGCCGACGAGAGGTGCCAAGGATAACCGGGGAAGCCTCCTGCCGGAAAACTAAAGCAGAATCGTGATTAAGGGCTCACGGAGCTGCTGCACGATTTCTGTTAGGCAAGGCATGCCAGAGCCCTACTCCGAGGCTGCTGCTCACTTTGAGGTTCACATTTGGTAGAGAGCAGAGAAGGATGAGCTTGCAACTAGGAAGTGGAAGCACAAGGTTTCTGTCGAGGAAACTCATTTTGTTCTCTGAGCCATGAAGGCAGACACTGAAAGCCCTGCCATAACAATGCTTTTCCGGTTGCTTCCCCTCTGCCTGAATGGAGCTCTCCAAATGGGGAAAAAAGATTTGTGCGATCACTTTCCCGTTTCCAGGTGGACTCGCAGGCTAAGTAGATGTTGAGTCTAGCACGTCAAAAGAGACACAAGTTACCCATGGGCATTTCGCTGAATCAAGTTTTTCTATTCCGGCTCTTTGTGTGTAGACAAGTGCCTAAACGAAGGATGATCGTGGTCGGCCAAGAGGCCTGTGCCTCTCCCATAAGCATGCAGAGTTACACCACAAACTGTGCTTATGTTGAAGTTGGAACGCACGCTGACACTCTCCTTGAGGAATTCGTGACTTCACATAAGCGGTGTTTGAAGGAAATATAAGGAGAGAGTTATTCTCAGTTGAGCTCCCCT
>NW_021148065.1:8615-10260 GCF_002837175.3 Physeter macrocephalus
CCGGACAAGCCTCCTGCCGTTAAACTAAAGCAGTACCGCCACGAAGGGCTGACGGACCTGCTGCACGCCTTTCCTTAGGCAAGGCAAGTCAGGGCCTTACTTTGAGGCTAGTACTCACCTTGAGGTTCACTTTTGGTGTAGAGCAGAGCAGGAGGAGCTTCCAACAAGGAGGTGGAGGCACAGCGTTTCTTTCGAGAAAACTCATTTTGTTCTCTGAGCCATGCCGGCAGACACTGAAAGCCCTGCAACCACAATGCCTTTCACGTTGCTTCCACGAGGCCTGAATGGAGCTCTCCAAATGGGAGAAAAAAACACCTTGTGCGATTACTCTACCGTTTCCAGGTTGACTCCCAGCCTAAGTACAAGTTGAGTCTAGCAAGTCAAAAGAGAGACAAGTTACCCACAGAGATTTTCGCTGATACACGTCTTTCTATACCCACTCTTCTGTGTGTAGCGAACTGCCTAAACGAAGAATGCTTAACGTTCGGCCAAGAGACCTGTGCATCTTCCATTAGCCGGCATTGCTATACCACGAACTGTGCTTATTTTGAAGTTGGAATGCACGCTGCCACTCTCCTTGAGGAATTCGTGGCTTCGCATAAGAGGTGTTTCAAGGAAATATAAGCCGAGTGATTTCCTCAGTTGAGTTCACATAGGGCAAGGGGGCCTTCGTCTTTGGCCAGTGAGGGATTATAGAACTGTGTTTCTGAAGCTGTTTTAGAGCTCAGACAATCTAGCGTTCCCAAGGGAAAGTCCAGTGTGTTGCCCCTCATTCGACAAACAGGTCTCTTCGAAAGGGCCTAGGACTCTGGCTTTTGCTTAAGATGCCCCACACATCGTGGAGGGACGGAGTGTTCTGCAACCGAAACGGTGGCTGAAGCGAGGTGCCAAGGAGACAGGAAAAGCCTCCTGCGGTCCAACTAGAGCAGGACCGAGAGTAAGGGCTCACGGAGCTCTCGCACGCCTTCCATTAGGCAAGGCAAGTCAGGGCCTACCTTCGAGGCTACTGCTCACATCGAGGTTCACATTTGGTATAGAACAGAGCAAGATGAGGATCCAACGAGGAAGTGGAAGCACAAGGTTTCTTTCGAGAAAACTCATTGTCTTCTCAGAGCCAGGCCGTCAGAGACTGAAAGCCCTGCAACAACACTGCATTTCAGGTTGCTTCCACCCCGCCTGAATGGAGCTTTCAAAATGAGAAACAAAGCCTTGAGGGGTCACTCACCCGTTTCCCGGATGACTCGCAGCCTACATACATGTTGAGTATAGCAAGTCAAAAGGGACACCACTTACCCACTGGGCTTTGCACTGATTCATGTTTTTCTATACCCGCTCCTCTGTGTGTAGACAAGTGACTAAACATAGGATGCTCGTTGTCGTTCAAGAGGCCTGTGCATCGTCCAGAAGTCTGCAGTGTTACACCACGAACTGTGCTTCTGTGGAAGTTGGAACGCACACTGACACTCTCTTTGAGGAATTGGTGACGTCACATAAGCGGTGTTGGAAGGAAATGTAAGCCGAGTGTTTTCCTCAATTGAGCTCACCTATGGGAGGGGGGCCGAATCCTCGGCAAGGTACGGATTCTAGAACTCTGTTCCCGAATCTGTTTCAGAGCTCAGACAATCTAGCATTCCCAAGGAAAACT
>NW_021148066.1:0-1596 GCF_002837175.3 Physeter macrocephalus
TAGCTAACCACTCATTGAAAGAGGCTGGAGAAAGAAAAAAGCATTCAGCCCAAGGCACAGCCCTGGGTTAAACAGACTTTTAGGAAAAGCTTTATGCTGTCTGTAATAGGACAGTTTATAAGCAAGTACAATTATGACCAAACATGGAGAGCAAAATATTAAAATTTTAAAAAATTATAAACTACCCAAATGTCACCAAAAAGTAGAATTTAATACTGTAGCACTTAGGATGTCATCATTAAAAATGTCACTTCTTTAAGTCTATAATAACATTAAGATGTTTATGATAGTGGGTGTTTTTCTTTTAAGGTACATATTATTTAAGCAATGTAAAATTAGGCACAGCAAAATCTGGTAAGAGATGCATCCAAAACTTAACAGTAATTATTCTGAAGGCGGGAATCTATGAGATTCTTCCTTCTACTATCCCATATCTTTCAAATTCACTAAATAATATTTTCTAATAGGGAAAACAGTCACAAAAAAAGGATTCTCTTCCCTTTTATTAACATAAACACGGCTACGGTTCCTAATTAATACAGAACCTGGACACACAGTAGGCCCTCAATAATCCATGAATGTATCAATACCTGCCATTGAAGACATTTACCTGAGATTTTCTGCCCTGTAAAAAGCCTAACCCTTTCTGCGGGAGAGCCTCATGTCCTGCCGTCCTGGATCCTGCAAAGCGTGAAAAATGGTTCTGCCTCTACCCTCTGTCCATTGACACTAACGCCTTGATAGGCCTTCACCTGGGGTTCCCACGAACTACTGCTCACTGATGGGTCCCAGGGGAAATGAAAGCACCTTTGGGCTCCCCTGAAAACCACCACCAGAGGATTGTGAGCATCCTCCTTATACTCCTTATACTCACCGGTCCTGCAGAGAATCAGAGATGACTTCTTAATTTAGCGTATGGACTGGCACCTTGAAGTCTCGCCGTCCTTCTGACCTGTGCAGGCACTTCCACGGCACTGGCCCCTCTGGGAGCTGGCAAGGCTCACAGGGTAACTGCATTAGGGCCCCCAGCCCATTCCTTAACATCGGCCCTTAACAGTGTTCAGGGCTCTTCACTTGTCCATTCCGGTTCTCAAGGCCGACGCCATTAGCTCATATTAGTTATCTCCGCACATCGTGGATGAGATCTGAGACTTAGGTCACCTGTGCAAGGCCAGGGCAAGGTGTAGACTCAGCAGAAGTCAATGCTGTTACTACATTTGTTGCTAAGATCACCCCCGTGGAGTTCCCTCGAGTGTCCACCGTGCGAAGGGGGCGGGTGTCCGGCAGGCGCAGCCCCACCTCCAGGGCTTCCGAGGCAGTGGCCTGGGGTGGGGGTTCAGAGACTGAGAAGCCTCGAAGCCCACCGGCTGGGATGGAAATGGCGGACGATTCTTCAGACAGGGCAAGGGGGAAGGTCACGCAGGCGTCCAGAAACCTTGGTCAGATCCTGTCTTTGAGTTTAAATCTCAACTTTTATCTTCCAGAAGCGATGGAAACAGGACCCAGAAGCCTGAGGTAAGACGTCTTCCCAAACAGCCGGGAGCAGGCGCCATTAGGAAGCCAAACGCCGCAGCCCCTCACGCCCTGCCTCCGAAC
>NW_021148066.1:1874-7513 GCF_002837175.3 Physeter macrocephalus
AACGTGGTCTCTGTCCTCTGAGAAGGTAGATAATTAAGCCAAAAGTGTTCCACAGCGTGTGAAAGTGTTGTGAATTGGAAAACAAGGACAGATCCCAGCGTGGGAGGATCAAGGAAAGCATCTGAGGGAAACCTTTCAGCATAATAGGAAGGAAAGAGGAAAGAAACGATGAGGGTTCGTGATTTGGTTTTGTTGTTGTTGTTCTGAAGTTTTTAATGATGAAAAGTTCCCATTTCATGACTTCTCATTCCCCTGTGGTGGTCCAGCACATATGCTCAACGAGTGAGGAGTGTGGCGAAGTTGTAGGAAAGTGAAAAAGTTTTGAGTCCTTAGGCAAGAGAATTGACTAAGAAAACAATCATATGAGCGCCACCAAGACAGGGAACTTTGTTTCCTTCATTGGTGTGACCTAAGTGCCAAGTACGTAGTAAACATGGGAAGAATGAATGGATTATTTTCAGGCAATGTTGAAGCTGACCGTTAGTTGTAGAACATAGATTTGTTCTTACTTAACCGTGTGATTTTATCGAAGAGGAATCAGTCCTTTATTAGAAGGCAGGTCTAGAAAAGGTAGAGTTAGATTTTGCCAGGCAGGGCATATGAAAGGAGAATGGGGAAGGCTCTTTAGAGTAGAGCTATTTAGGTGTGGGGTTAAGTGATGGACCATGAAGTTTTCCTTGGAGAAGGAGGAAATGAAGACAGAATGTTGTCAGATGAACTACAAGTGGCTTGTACTTCCTGAACAGGTTGAGGAATTGACATACCCAGGGCATAAACTGAAAGAATACAGGGAGGAATGTCCGACTGTATTTTTTCAGAACGAGAATATATTCCTGGTGATGAATTCTAGAATATGGCCGTAACTGAACTGGAATGGAGGTAAAGGGCTCTAGGATGACAGTGAGAGGCCAGATTATTGGATGGTCTATCCACATGAATATTAGGCCTCTGACTGATTCCTCCCACTTTGAGTTCCTGTCCTGGGACTCTTTCCTGTCCCAAGGTCTCCATGGAATTGGTATTTCCTGCAACTCTAACCTTCAGTCAGTGGCATGACTCTGGACAGGAAGGTAAACATGGGGCAGTGAGAGAGAGGGCTATGATAGATATCTGTTTTGTTTTTGTTTTTATTTTGACACTCAGACTTCACTCACCTTCTAGAAACAGTTCTTCTCTTGCCCTCTGGGGAAACTAAGCCCATTCTCAGTCTCAGTCCATGTGCAAGTGGAGTAGTTGTTCCCCGACTCTCTTACTTTAAGGATGGGTATACCACTCGGGCTTGGCCAAAAAGATTGTTCCATGATTTTGGCAACAGTGATTGGTGAGAGATGGGCATAGGACCCAGCTAGAGACAGTAAGGCACAATAGGACTTTTGAAGGGGCTAGTGGAAGAGATAACCCATTTTTAGTTGCACTTGAAGCTTGGAAGATATAGCTATGAAGTTGCCATCAGAAAGACTCACAATGAAGCCAGTCCAGAATATAAAGCCAAGAAATGGATAGAAACAATACTGATAACATCAACTGAGCCCCAGTATGAACCCTCTTGCCTAAGGCTAGCCTCACTCCTAGGGTTTTTCAGGTAGCTGAGTCAATAGTCTCTTTTTTAAGTCAGCTGAATTGTATTTGCTGTCATTTACATCCAAATAATTCCTCACACTGTAAGGGAGCTCTCTATCCCTGGCTCCTTCTTCCATGCCAGCATACTAAATGTATCTTACCTTCTCTGTCCTTCAGGCTGCTTTCTATAAAAGGGGATAGAGAAACCTGATTCAAAGAGCTGTAAAGATTAAACAGGATAATATACATAAAAGCATAAATTTGTTTCACAGCATTGAAGTACAATAACAAGCAGTACTTAATTTTTCTAAATTAAACTAAATCTGGCTCAAAGCCCCCATTTTAAAGTGTAGAAAGATATTCAGTATTAGTCATTACTGGGGGCCTTTTGCCTATTTAGTTTAGTATTCACTGTCAAACAAATATGTAGGAAAGAGCCTCTGATTTAAGTCCACCATGGTGGGACTGGGATATTCATTGTCCAGGCCCATTTGATCCATTAAAAGGCCAAATTAATGGCCTTGGCTTCACAGCCTCTATGCTAAGTATGGGCAGTGCAGTATTTTACTGAAGCTCCCAAAATAATGGCGCTTGATGATTAGTCATCTCACCAAACATTATTTCATCCCATAAAAAATCGTGCTGGGCTTCCCTGGTGGCGCAGTGGTTGAGAGTCCGCCTGCCGATGCAGGGGACGCGGGTTCTTGCCCCGGTCCGGGAAGATCCCACATGCCGCGGAGCGGCTGGGCCCGTGAGCCATGGCCACTGAGCCTGCGCATCCGGAGCCTGTGCTCCGCAACGGGAGGGGCCACAGCAGTGAGAGGCCCGCATACCGAAAAAAAAAAAAAAAAAGTTCAATATTTTTTATAACTTTATTTATTTATTTTTATAAATGTATTTATTTAATTAATTTATTTTTGGCTGCGTTGGGTCTTCATTGCTGTGCGCGGGCTTTCTCTATTTGCGGCGAGCTGGGGCTACCGTTCATTGCGGTGCACGGGCTTCTCATTGCGGTGGCTTCTCTTGCTGTGGAGCACGGGCTCTAGGCGTGCGGGCTTCAGTAGTTGTGGCATGTGGGCTCAGTAGTTGTGGCTCGCGGGCTTAGTTGCCCTGTGGCATGTGGGATCTTCCTGGACCAGGGCTCGAACCCATGTCCCCTGCATTGGTAGGCAGATTCTTAACCACTGCGCCACCAGGGAAGCCCTAGTTCAATATTTTTTGATGTTTGGAAGCATACTATTTCTCCTAAGAATAGAACATTGGAGGGGAGTTGTACTGGTTAGGCTTCTTAGCTACAAGCAATTGAGTCCACTCTGGCTGATTCAAGCAGTATAAGGGATGTATTTTAAAACACAAGGTAGTTCACATTACCATTAAGAGAACTGGAGAAACTTACCTCCCTAATGAAGACCAAACATGTACTTGTGTCCCCAGGAAAATAACAGCCTAATTTAGGCTCTAATCCAGGACCAAATAGAAGTTCTAGAAGAAGGGCCTCAGAGAAGAGTCTGATCTCATAGCCTGGACCTCTTCCTTGAGACTGCACATTGGGGCACAGTTCTCAGTGTTAATCCCTGTGAAGGCTGCCTAAAGGAATCTGATCCTCTTAGGTAGCACCTGGCACCAGAGAAATTCATGATGCCTGAACCTGTGATCTGGGGTTCCTGTGCCCAATCCACGTCAAGGTACCAGTTGATTCATCCATTTTGTTTGCCCTGGTATTAGGTTTGGAGCGTGGGCTTGCGGTTGTAAAAATTCAGGTAGACCATTCCTGTCACATTCTATGTCAGTGACAATTTCTTCAGGCACCACAAAATGTCATGTATATGAGACCCCTCCTGAAATTGCCCAACATTGTGATCCTGAGTGTGGGCCCAAAGCACATGAAATCTTTTTCTAGAGAAATTGATCCTCATCTCTCCAGTCATTGTTCAGCTAGTATACTTTCCTGCCTTTTATGACAGTCCTTTCCCATAGGAACAGGAGTCTGGGAAAAAGGAAAACAGTCCTAGAAGCAGAAGAAGAGTATGGGATCACTCCTGGATGGTGCTGCCACCTCATTTGGACAGGTCATTTTATAGATGTTCTGAAGGTGTAAACTCAGCCTCATTTCCTCGTGTAATGTTTCCCTGGATGGAAGCAAACATCTGGGCACCGGGTATGACTTGTTATGTGACCCCACGCCAGTAACTCATCCATTAAGCCACCACCTGTCCCTTGGTTAATAGTCCTCGGGCCATGGTTACATAGAAAATATCCCAGGATGGGAGTTAAATGCTCTGAGTTCCCTAGTACCGGCTTTTCCACCAGTTGGGTGACTCATTTTCTCTGATGTTTCAGCTGTGAGAAGCACATTTGAAATGATGGATGTGGTATATTAAATACATTGATAAGAGCAGAAACTAAACCTTGCAATCTGTAGGGTTTGCTTCCTCTGTAAGCGTGGCTGTCTCTACAGGAGCTGAAGGTTGCTTCTTTAGCCCTATGGTCTGAAAGCTAGGGCAGAGGGGAGAGACTGGGGGAGCCAGCATGAGCTATATTGCACCTAATTTTTTCTCTCTCCCAAGTCTGAAAACTGGCAGTGGTGAGTCAGGTGGTTCTAAGGCCTCTTTTCACTTGATTATTCATGGTGACCCCACACCACCTTTACCTGCATGCCACCTTTCCCTCCCCTTCTTTGGATGCTCCAACCTCTTTGTTTTTCTTACCAGCTACCACTCTACTGAGCCATTAAACAGCTTTGACCTTGATGATATGAATGTGAATGAGGGCAAGGATACACTTGACACCTCTGGCCACTTTTGCTGCAGTGAACTGAGTGGGGTGTCCAAGAAGAAACCCTTGTCTTAGGAAGACTTCTAAGACGGTTCCAATGATCCCCATGTCCTGATAGTCACACCCTTGTGTAATTACTCCTCTCCTTGAGTGTAGGCTGGACTTAGTAATTTGCTTCTAATAGCATAAGGAAAAGGTGATGGAATATCATTTCCATTATTAGTTTACAAAAGATTGTAACTTCTGTCTTGCTAGCAGACTGTCTCCTGACATTGATGAAGCAAGCTGCCATGTTGGAGAGGCCCACATGACAAGGAACTGAGGGGGGACTCCAGCCAACTATAGCCAACAACCAACAAAGAATTGAGGATCTCAGTGCAACAGGCTTTGAGGAACTTCATCCTGCCAACAGTTGTATAAGTGAGCACAGAAGTGAGTCCTTCCACAGTCAAGCCTTCAGATGAGACCCCAGCCCCAACTGACACCTTAATTGCAGCCTTGTGAGAGACCTTGAAGCGGAGAACCCAGGTAGGCCTTGCCTGGATTCCTACCCACAAAAACTGTGAGATAATAAATATGTGCTTTTTTAAGCCACTAAGTTTGAGGGTGTCCATTATACAGCAATAGATAACTAATACTCCCTTAAATTACTGTAATCTTGGTGAAAAATGTAGCATGACTGGGAGGGCAGGCACCGAATAGCACAACATCTCCCTGATGACATCCCTGGGTATACTGTCTTCATGCTCAAAGATTATCCAATATAATCTTATGCTAAAATGGTATCATTGTGCTCTACAAAGGCCTGATTAGTATCCAGGAGGTACTGGAGGCATAGGTAGGGTTGTGTTGGGTGGAATGGATGGCCAGTATTGGATCATGAATAGTGATGATGATGTCATTCTTTCCCCTTCTCATTTTTTTCTTCCTTTCCCATTCATTCCACCATTACATTTTCTTTACTGTCTTTCTCCATTTCCCCAAAATTCTGGGTGACTGCCTGATGACCATTCCTGTAAATGGTGCTATCAAGCTACATATCCTGAAGAAATTTCCTGGAGGAGCAGCTCTTCCTGTTCCTCAAGGTGTTCTCACAAGCACGGAGACCTCATTGTCAAGCTCAAAATGTGCTTTCCAGACAGATTAACACCCCATGTGTAGCACATTCTTAAGCCGGACCCACCTAGTTCCTGGACGCTGCCCTGGCCAACCCAGTGTCCACAATCACAAAGCCCATTTATATACACCCCACTCAATGACCACCTACCTATGAGATACTCTGGAATCAGCAGCTTTTTCTAAAC
>NW_021148066.1:7762-10258 GCF_002837175.3 Physeter macrocephalus
CAAGCTCCCTGGAGGACAGGGAAGAGGGTTGACTCTGGCATAATACCTAGTCCTCAAAGGCCACAACTTTCTGGCGATGTCTGATCCTGTCTCTGTTCTGTCTAACACTTGTAAGACAACTCTGGTCAACAGAAACAGCTTCTTGATTTGAGGACTTGGTACATGCCCATTCCTATTGCTGTGGGTCAGAGAGAGCCCCACAGTTGGAGGGATGTCCCTTGTCAGGCTGCACCTGGGTCTGCAGTTTCTTCTTGTGCTGACTTAACTCCAAGGCCTCAGATTTGAACCTACATGCCAGCTTCTCCTCTAGGATCTTCCCAATAGCTGTCATGAGCTCCTGAGCTTCAGGAGGCCCATAACTCGCACAGATAGCTGCACTTTCAACTGAGTCTTGGTGCTGCACAAAGGTTGACATGAATTTAGCTTTTTGCTGGGGACTTTCCTGGTCTTTGATTTTCCTCTTGGAGTCAATCCACTGAAAAAATCGCCTCATCTTTTTTTTGAAGTAACTTTCTGGAGGAAGCTGTTCATTCTGTGACAGAGGTGCGGAAGTGTCCTTTAATTCTCTTTCCTCAACAGGGTGGCTCTTCTTTCTGCCTGTAGACGTCCCTAGTCCGGAATCCTCACTTCTGTATTCTCCTGCTTTGTAGCCCGGAGGTCTCTCTCTCTTTGCAACAGGTGGGAAATTCTTATCCTGGCAGTTCCATAAGACATGCTTAGAGGGATCCTGCCTCTGTTCCGTGCTGGTTGCACTGTCCTCCAAGCGGACATGCAGCACCTGGGAAGCTGCCATGTCCCCAGTGGAGACACTGTGGACATGAGTCAGTGAAGACTTGGAAGGCAACCTACCTGAAATCAGGGGCATGTCGGTGGGACAGTGTACAGCCTGGCTATGCTCCTTACCCTCGAATTTAAACTTTAACTCACTAAGGAGCTGGTTTTGAAGGTCTGATAGTTTAGAATCTTGGGGAACAGTTATTTTTGGTGAGGGACATTGGGTGGTCAGGGTAGTTTCTGTTTTATCCATATTGACGTATGCCATTTGGGAGCTTTCCAACTCGCTGGTTGTCAAGATGTCACAATATTGTGATTTAAGAGCACACAGCTCCTTGGCCTTGAATATCTCCCTGGGCACATTGGACATGAAAGAATGTTCTAAATTCTTCTCCACTATCTTTTGGCCCTGAATCATTTCTACTCTATCGCTGGAGTTCATGTTCTCATCCCTTGGCTCATGGCCATCCCCGCCTTGCCTTATGGGCACCTCTGGGCTGCATCTGTGGTCTAGTAGAGTCTCACCCTGACTCACTTTGTCTTTGTTTCTGTGTGTGAGCGGCTGAAAAGTCTGTCTGCCACGCTCAATTGTCTGAACGTCCTCTGCAAGCCTTTGGTCGATATCAGAGTGTGATGGTTGCGGGGCCCGCTGTCCTTCTTTGTCCACAGATGAGATAACAGGAAGAGGATGATCCAGCACGGGGATTGAATTTGTAGTTCTCACCTTGTTTCCCTGAGAAGTTTTAGAACTTCCTTCAAGGGGCTTGGAAACCTCACCTTTGGAATCCACCCCAGAAATATGGGTGGTTGAGGAGAGAAAGTCAAATTGAGGAAGAGGCCACGTTTTGGCTTCTCTCTACATATAGAATTTTATGGATTCAAGAACCTTGAGGGGTAGACCCCATCTCTGAGTCACACGAAACCTTAAAATATGGGCTTCTAGCACCTTTCGAGTGTTAGGATCAAGAAAAGAAAGCTCTAGAGTGCTAATCTGGTGGTAGACTTTACCTACCATTGCGCCTTTTGAATCTGTGTCTTCCATATTGGTCTGGGAACTCCCAGAAGGACGCAAAGTATTGTCGTCAGCCAGCCATGAACGACACACACCTATAGGAATCCTACCTGCACTGATCTGCCAAGACTTCGTGCTCACATGTAATCTAATAATGGTTTTTATTTGATTCCAATCTATGTCCTTCCTTGAGACATTTAATAATTCATTCCCTGAGTGAAACCTTGAGTGACACACACAGTTAGTTTTTGTCTCCAAAGCAGCCCTCAGACCATGCACTAGGTAACATTCTGAGACCTCTTGTGGACTGTCTTCTGGGCTCTTCTCTAGGATATAGCCAAGATTCTTCCTCATATCATCCCTTAGCTGAAACTTTGTTGGGGCCCTCCCATGGAAATTTGCTGGGAGACCCAATTCAGACTTCCCTATATCCTTGCTATCCTTGCCCTGAAGCTCAGAGATTTGTAAGTGAACATGTGTGCCTCTCTGCTGAGGTACTTCTGTTAATTTATACTGAGGCTCCATCAGTGCTGGGGACTCTAGATTCCTACAGGCTTGGAGGCACCATCGTAGAATTAGCCTCCTTAGAACTTGAAGCTCCAGTTTCTCCTGGGGTTCACTGGTGATACGAAAATGGCCAAGGACGGAGACTGGTCCATAGGCATGGGATGACCAGTTGACCAATGGGAGGTTAAGAGCTTGAGGACAAG
>NW_021148068.1:0-265 GCF_002837175.3 Physeter macrocephalus
GCTGTATCCAGCCGGGGCCGCTTGGGCCATAGACGGCATCTAAGGCATCTGGAGCTCTCAGGGGTTGTCTAGAACTGTTGTCACAAGTTTCCCAGTATTCCCTAGTGTTGCCCCTAAAAGAACAATTAAAAAGAGGCGTTTTTGACCTATTGACAGTGTATGCACGGTCCTCATGAGGTATGCGAACTGTGGGATGGATCCGTTGCACTGCTGGTATTCGCCACATTTTTTACCAGTAGCCGTTGAAACAGAAGCGGACAGGAGA
>NW_021148068.1:1904-2684 GCF_002837175.3 Physeter macrocephalus
CACCAGATTACTTCACAGCACATGAGGTACGAGTATATTGCAAAAACGCAACAAACTCTTCAGAGGCGACGACTTCACCTTGTGTGCGGCAAGCCAATTCAGAGCCTAAGGAAAAACTCTTTTAAAGATGATAGGAAGAGCACTTTGTCAATGCGGCGGCCACAAGCCCGCGCGCACACCACATGTACATGCCCGTGGATATTTACAAATCACTTGTATGCACTTGTGAATATCTGTTTGTACAAAAAATATCTTCAGAGGCGCTTTTACAGATTCTACGCAGAAGCACAAGGGAAAAGGGCTCCGCTCTGAATTTGAATACACACACGCACACGTACTCACTCGCAACAGCAAACACAAGCAAAGCTATCTTTCTACAAACTCACACACCACTTCGCACACGTCTGTCTCTATGAAGAGAGACAGGAGAACTCGGCGGATAGAAACACCGATTCGCTGCAACCGTCCGCATCGGCAGCGGGATACTTTGCCTGCATACACAAGGGTGCAAGCATATAAATAAAGCGGCACGCCGAAGCTACGGCTGCGCAGCCACGACTGGTTCGCGGGGCATCAAGCAGGGATGGAAGCGAAGGTGTGCAGGCGACGGTGCCCGAGGCATCGTACGTCTAATCGTGCATTAAACTGCCATGTAGAATGTGATTGAGAGTAGACGACTCAGTCTGTGTTCAGACCAAGACTGCAAATGGAGAGACCGCATAATACGTCCGAAGCCTCCAAGCACATACAGACAAACGCACAACGTCAGTCTACGCTGGA
>NW_021148068.1:8026-10258 GCF_002837175.3 Physeter macrocephalus
AAGGGCTGGAGAGTTGTTCGAGCCGTGTAGGCGCAACACACTCAGCGGACACCGTTTCTCTGAAGCGCACGAGACAGTCGAACGGGTGTAGGCGCCGTTGTTTCCCGCCATTATGCATATCAGTGAGGCGAAGGTTGAAAGTGCTCTGGGTTCGGCGGAGGGAGCCTTGGCCGTCTCCGGCTTCAGAACAGGCAGAGATAAAAGGGAAGCCGCCGTCAGATGCCTCAACTTCTTCTCCGTTCTTTCAGAGGGCGAAAACTACAGACGTACGTGGACGTGAGAAAGAAGAGAAACTTCCGCTCTTCCCGGCTGTTAATCGTTACCATGCAAGACTCAACACCTTTCCTCTTTCGTCGAATGTGCAGCTGGCTCCATTGGTCAAGAATAATTCTTCACGAAATGCCCCACATAAAGAACATGCCCAACTTGAAAGTGGGACAGGCGGCGTTGCCCATCCTTGCCTTCCGACCGAGTTAGCAGGGGCCGAAATTGAATACCGTGACACTTCGTGTCCCTCCTCAGAAACTGCAGGTGCGTTTTTCTGCGCAGAAGGGATCACCGAGAACGGCTGCACCTCTGAATGTGTCGTCAGTAGAGTAGAAGAACAAGATAAAAACAAGCGTAGCCATCTGAGCTCTGACAAGGATGGAATGCAGAAAACAGAATCAGAAGGTCGTGAAGGACTCGGTCGACCTCGTGAAATAGTTGTGGTGCTATCTTGGAAGCGCACAGAGAAGCGCACTATAAAGAAAAGAAGACGCCGAACGATGTCTCCAACACACATTTTCACCTCCCCTTCTCGTGGCCCCGCTTCTTTGTCCTCTCCCGTCTCGTCTAGTTCATATACCGCAAGTGGAAGTAGCGTAAGGATGACGCAAGAAAAATTATTAAGCGAAAGTTCCTCTGATGAATCTGCCGAAGCATGTGACAGACAATCTTGGTCTTCAGGCAAAGACACAGAACGTACAGAGGAAAGTGAAAACTATTCTCTTTCGTCGGCTGCTTCCTCTAGAACGTTCTCGCCTCCGCAGTCTGTTTTTCCATCTGCCGCTGAACAAGGGGACACAGAATTCGTCACAATCGTGAAGGACGAGAACCACACGCGGGGGGGCCAACAATACAGTGGCACTTGCTCGAAAATTGCAGAACCAGAAGCAGGGACACTAGCAAGCAATGCAACACAGAAGATTTTTCTACCGCTGAACCAGAGTTGTTCAACTTTAGCGCAGCAGAGTCAGGGCGCAGAACCAAATAAAGGGCTGCTCCTAATCTCGCCATCAAATTCCGAAAGCCACAAAGTAAATTTAGGCACTGGTGAATTGAAATGGTTCAAAGAAGCCGAATCTAACTTTAACGCTACCACAGGCAACACGGAACTCGTCTCCACCAAGGCAGTTGATGGGCAGGGTGGTACACAAGTTGACCTTCGTCCGCAAAATGTACGTTCCAGTTTGCTTCCTTCGTCCCCACACGTCTCCACGATTTCATCAAAACAAACACCTTCCACTACAGGTTCTTCTGAGTGTGGGGGAACCATAACGAAATTGAGGGACATCACATCTACGAAAGTGTCACTCAGTACCGCTAGAAACCCAGTGCCCTCACAAACGCGTTTGATATCGCTTTTTTCATTCAGGCGCGCGACATCTGCAGTTAAACTTCTAAATGGCCACACGCGTTCTGCCTCTCTTCGCACTCAGCATTCCTCTTCCTCGATCGGTGCACAAGGACAAAGTACACCTCGACCTTTTCTGCCTTCTACCAGTGGTTGTGATCTGATGACGGAGGATGTCGCTTGTGAAAAACGGAACAAGTGCGGAATTCCTCATCGCTTGTCGACAGGAGCGAGCCCAGTCGGTCTGCAGCAGCAGAACCACGCAAATGTATTTCCCCTTCTCTCCCCTTCTGCTCCACGTCTCTGTGATACCTGCAATTCAAGCCTGCAAGTGCTGCCTTCGCTCACCGCAGCTACCAAAGTCTCTCCCCGCCTTCCCACTGCATCCAACAGGGGCATCTGCGTGGGCCATGATGAGACAAAGACAAGGAAGAATGCGGCCCGTGGACTTTTTTCCCCGGGAAGAACAAAAGCGCCCCGCGGGCGCGAGCCTCCGAAATACAGACACGGCTGGACAGAGAGAGGCGCTGGTATCGGGACGCAAAAGGGTGCGTCTAGACCTTTGTCTAGCGTACAGAGGGGGGCACGCGAGTCGTTCACATTGTATGGAAAGCAGG
>NW_021148071.1:0-130 GCF_002837175.3 Physeter macrocephalus
GCCCAGTGGGTAAGTGGTGTCTCTTTTGACTTGCTATACTCAACATGTATGTATGCTGCGAGTCATCCGGGAAACGGGTGAGTGACCCCTCAAGGCTTTGTTTCCCATTTTGAAAGCTCCATTCAGGCGG
>NW_021148071.1:1662-10256 GCF_002837175.3 Physeter macrocephalus
TTGTCGCGGTTCTGTTTTAGTTTAACGGCAGGAGGCTTTTCCGGTCTCCTCGGCACCTCCCTTCAGCCACCGTTTCGGTTGCAGAGCACTCCGTCCCTACACGATGTGTGGGGCCTCTTAAGCAAAAGCCAGCTTTCTAGGCGCTTTCGAAGAGACCTGTGTTTGCCGAATGAGGGACAACAAACTGGACTTTTCCGTGGGAACGCTAGATTGTCTGAGCTCTAAAACAGCTTCGGAAACACAGTTCTATAATTCCTAACTGGCCAAGGACGAAGCACCCTTGCCCTAGGTGAACTCAACTGAGGAAAACACTCGGCTTATATTTCCTTGAAACACCTCTTATGCGAAGTCAAGAATTCCTCAAGTAGAGTGGCAGCGTGCGTTGCAACTTCAACATAAGCACAGTTCGTGGTATACCAATGCCGGCTAGTGGAAGAAGCACAGGTCTCTTGGCCGAACCTCAAGCATTCTTCGTTTAGGTAGTTTGCTACACACGGAAGAGTGGGTATAGAAAGACGTGTATCAGCGAAAAGCCCTGTGGGTAACTTGTCTCTCTTTTGACTTGCTAGACTCACCTTGTACTTAGGCTGGGAGTCAACCTGAGAACGGTAGAGTAATCGCACAAGGTGTTTTTTTTTCCCATTTGGAGAGCTCCGTTCAGGCCTCGTGGAAGCAACGTGAAAGGCATTGTGGTTGCAGGGCTTTCAGTGTCTGCCGGCATGGCTCAGAGAACAAAATGAGTTTTCTCGAAAGAAACGCTGTGCTTCCACCTCCTTGTTGGAAGCTCCTCCTGCTCTGCTCTACACCAAAAGTGAACCTCAAGGTGAGTACTAGCCTCAAAGTAAGGCCCTGACTTGCCTTGCGTAAGGAAAGGCGTGCAGCAGTTCCGTCAACCCTTCGTGGCGGTTCTGCTTTAGTTTAACAACAGGAGGAGTTTCCGGTCTCCTTGGCACCTCGCGTCAGACACCGTTTCGGTTTCACCACACTACGTCCCTCCACGTAGCTCTGGGCCTCTTAAGCAAAATCCAGCCTCGTACGCCCTGGAGACTAGCGCTGTGTTTGCCGACTGAGGGGCAACACACTCCACTTTACCTTGGCAAGGCTAGATGAGGGACAACACACTCCACTTTTCCTTGGCAACGCTAGATTGTCTGAGCTCTGAACCTGCTTCGGGAACAGAGTTCTAGAATCTCTAATTCGCCTAGGAACTCGGCCCCCTTGCCCAAGGGGAGCTCAACTGAGAATAACTCTCTCCTTATATTTCCTTCAAACACCGCTTATGTGAAGTCACGAATTCCTCAAGGAGAGTGTCAGCGTGTGTTCCAACTTCAACATAAGCACAGTTCGTGGTGGAACTCTGCAGGCTTATGGGATGTGCACAGGCCTCTTGGCCGACCACGAGCATCCTTCGTTTAGGCACTTGTCTACACACAAAGAGCTGGAATGGAAAAACGTGATTCAGTGAAATGCCCACTGGGTAACTTGTGTCTCTTTTGACGTGCTAGACTCAACATCTACCTAGGCTGCGCGTCCACCTGGAAACGGGAAAGTGATCGCACAAATCTTTTTTCCCCATTTGGAGAGCTCCATTCAGGCGGAGGGGAAGCAACCGGAAAAGCATTGTTATGGCAGGGCTTTCAGTGTCTGCGGGCATGGCTCAGAGAACAAAATGAGTTTCCTCAACAGAAACCTTGTGCTTCCACTTCCTAGTTGCAAGCTCATCCTTCTCTGCTCTCTACCAAATGTGAACCTCAAAGTGAGCAGCAGCCTCGGAGTAGGGCTCTGACTGCCTTGCCTAACGGAAGTCGTGCAGCAGCTCCGTGAGCCCTTAATCCCGATTCTGCTTTAGTTTACCGGCAGGAGGCTTCCCCGGTTATCCTTGGCACCTCTCGTCGGCCACCGTTTCGGTTTCAGAACACTCCGTACCTCCACGATGCTCTGCGCCTCTTAAGCAAAAGCCAGCCTCTTAGACCCTGCAGAATAGCCCCGTGTTTGCCGACTGAGTTGCAACACACTCCACGTTTCCTTGGGAATGCTAGATGGTCTGAACTCTGAAACAGATTCGGGAACAGAGTTCTAGAATCCGTACCTCGCCGAGGATTCGGCCACCCTCCCCTAGGTGAGCTAAATTGAGGAAAACACTCGGCTTACATTTCCTTCATACACTGCTTATGTGAAGTCACCAATTCCTCAAAGAGAGTTTCAGCATGCCTTCCAACTTCCACAGAAGCACAGTACGTGGTGTAACACTGCAGACTTATGGACGATGCACAGGCCTCTTGAACGACAACGAGCATCCTATGTTTAGTCACTTGTCTACACACAGAGGAGCGGGTATAGAAAAACGTGAATCAGTGCAAAGCCCACTGGGTAAGTGGTGTCTCTTTTGACTTGCTATACTCAACATGTACGTAGGCTGCGAGACATCCGGGAAACGGGTGAGTGACCCCTCAAGGCTTTGTTTCCCATTTTGAAAGCTCCATTCAGGCGGCGTGGAAGCAACCTGAAAAGCAGTGTTGTTGCAGGGCTTTCAGTCTCTGACGGCCTGGCTCTGAGAAGACAATGAGTTTTCTCGAAAGAAACCTTGGGCTTCCACTTCCTCGTTGGATCCTCATCTTGCTCTGTTCTATACCAAATGTGAACCTCGATGTGAGCAGTAGCCTCGAAGGTAGGCCCTGACTTGCCTTGCCTAATGGAAGGCGTGCCAGAGCTTCGTGAGCCCTTACTCGCGGTCCTGCTCTAGTTGGCACGCAGGAGGCTTTTCCGGTCTCCTTGGCACCTAGCTTCAGCCACCATTTCGGTTGCAGAACACTCCGTGCCTCCACGAGGTGCGGGGGCCTCTTAAGCAAAAGCCAGCTTCCTAGGCCCTTTCGAAGAGACCTGTTTGTCGAATGAGGGGCAACACACTGGACTTTTCCTTGGGAACGCTAGATTGTCTGAACTCTAATACAGCTTCGGAAAAACAGTTCTATAATCCCTAACTGGCCAAGGACGAAGGCCCCCTTGCCCTAGGTGAACTCAACTGAGGAAATCACTCGGCTTATATTTCCTTGAAACCCCTCTTAAGCGAAGTCACGAATTCCTCAAGGAGAGTGGCAGCGTGCATTCCAACTTCAAAATAAGCACAGTTCGTGGTATAGCACTGCCGGCTAATGGAAGATGCACAAGTCTCTTGGCTGAACGTTAAGCATTCTTTGCTTAGGCAGTTCGCTACACACAGAATAGTGGGTATAGAAAAACGTTTATGAGCGAAAAGCTCTGTGGGTAACTTGTCTATCTTTTGACTTGCTAGACTCAACTTGGACTTAGGCTGGGAGTCAACCTGGAAACGGTAGAGTAATCGCACAAGGTGTTTTTTTTCCCAATTGGAGAGCTCCATTCAGGCCTCGTGGAAGCAACCTGAAAGGCATTGTGGTTGCAGAGCTTTCAGTATCTGGTGGCATGGCTCGGAGAATAAAATGAGGTTTCTCGAAAGAAACGTTGTGCTTCCACATCCTTGTTGGAAGCTCCTCCTGCTCTGCTCTACACCAAAAGTGAACCTCAAGGTGAGTACTAGCCTCAAAGTAAGGCCCTGGCTTGCCTTGCCTAAGGAAAGGCGTGCAGCAGTTCCGTCAGCCCTTCGTGGCGGTTCTGCTTTAGTTTAACGGCAGGAGGCGTTTCCGGTCTCCTTGGCACCTCGCGTCAGACACCATTTCGGTTACACCACACTACGTCCCTCCACGATGCTCTGGGCCTCTTAAGCAAAATCCAGCCTCGTATGCCCTGGAGACTAGCGCTGTGTTTGCCGAGGGAGGGGCAACAAACTCCACTTTTCCTTGGCAACGCTAGATTTTCTTAGCTCTGAAACTTCTTCGAGAACACAGTTCTAGAATCCGTCAGCCTGGAAAAGGGAAAGTGATCGCACAAACCTTTTTTCCCCATTTGGAGAACTCCATTCAGGCGGCGGGGAAGCAACCGGAAAAGCATTGTTATGGCAGGGCTTTCAGTGTCTGCCAGCATGGCTCAGAGAACAAAATGAGTTTCCTCGACAGAAACCTTGTGCTTCCACTTCCTAGTTGCAAGCTCATCCTTCTCTGCTCTCTACCAAATGTGAACCTCAAAGTGAGCAGCAGCCTCGGAGTAGGGCTCTGGCATGCCTTGCCTAACAGAAATCGTGCAGCAGCTCCGTGAGCCCTTAATCACGATTCTGCTTTAGTTTTCCGGCAGGAGGCTTCCCCGGTTATCCTTGGCACCTCTCGTCGGCCACCGTTTCGGTTTCAGAACACTCCGTACCTCCACGATGCTCTGCGCCTGTTAAGCAAAATCCAGCCTCTTAGACCCTTCAGAGTAGCCCCGTGTTTGCCGACTGAGTCGCAACACACTCCAGTTTCCCTTGGGAATGCTAGATTGTCTGAGCTCTGAAACAGATTCGGGAACAGAGTTCTAGAATCCGTACCTCGCCGAGGATTCGGCCCCCCTCCCCTAGGTGAGCTCAATTGAGGAAAACACTCAGCTTACATTTCCTTCAAACACCGCTTATGTGACGTCACCAATTCCTCAAAGAGAGTGTCAGCGTGCGTTCCAACTACCACAGAAGCACAGTTCGTGGTGTAACACTGCAGACTTCTGGACGATGCACAGGCCTCTTGAACGACAACGAGCATCCTATGTTTAGTCACTTGTCTACACACAGAGAGTGGGTATAGAAAAACGTGAATCAGTGCAAAGCCCAGTGGGTAACTGGTGTCTCTTTTGACTTGCTATACTCAACATGTACGTAGGCTGCGAGTCATCCGGGAAACGGGACAGTGATCGCTCAAAGCTGTGTTTAGCTCCTCTTAAGCAAAATCCAGCCTCTTAAACCCTTCAGAGTAGCTCCGTGTTTGCCGACTGAGTCGCAACACACTCCAGTTTTCCTTGGGAATGCTAGATTGTCTGAGCTCTGAAACAGATTCGGGAACAGAGTTCTAGAATCCGTAACTCGCCGAGGATTCGGCCCCCCTCCCCTAGGTGAGCTCAATTGAGGAAAACACCCAGCTTACATTTCCTTCAAACACCGCTTATGTGAAGTCACCAATTCCACAAAGAGAGTTTCAGCGTGCCTTCCAACTTCCACAGAAGCACAGTTCGTGGTGTAACAGTGCAGACTTATGGACGATGCACAGGCCTCTTGAACGACAACGAGCATTCTATGTTTAGTCACATGTCTACACACAGAGAGCAGGTATAGAAAAACGTGAATCAGTGCAAAGCCCAGTGGGTAACTGGAGTCTCTTTTGACTTGCTATACTCAACATGTACGTAGGCTGCGAGTCATCCGGGAAACGGGAGAGTGATCGCTCAAGCCTTTGTTTCCCATTTTGATAGCACCATTCAGGCGGCGTGGAAGCAACCTGAAAAGCAGTGTTGTTGCAGGGCTTTCAGTCTCTGACGGCATGGCTCCGAGAAGACAATGAGTTTTCTCGAAAGAAACCTTGTGCTTCCACTTCCTCGTTGGATCCTCATCTTGCTCTATTCTATACCAAATGTGAACCTCGATGTGAGCAGTAGCCTCGAAGGTAGGCCCTGACTTGCCGTGCCTAATGGAAGGCGTGCAAGAGCTCCGTGAGCCCTTACTCTCGGTCCTCGTTGGATCCTCATCATGCTCTATTCTATACCAAATGTGAACCTCGATGTGAACAGTAGCCTCGAAGGAAGGCCCTGAGTTGCCTTGCCTAATGGAAGGCGTGCCAGAGCTCCGTGAGCCCTTACTCACGGTCCTGCTCTAGGTGACCCGCAGGAGGCTTCTGCGGTCTCCTTGGCACCTCGCTTCAGCCACCGTTTCGGTTGCAGAGCACTCCGTCCCTCCACGATGTGTGGGACCTCTTAAGCAAAAGCCAGCTTTCTAGGCGCTTTCGAAGAGACCTGTGTTTGCCGAATGAGGGACAACACACTGGACTTTTCCTTGGGAACGCTAGATGTCTGAGCTCTAAAACAGCTTCGGAAACACAGTTCTATAATCCCTCACTGGCCAAAGACGAAGGCCCCCTTGCCCTATGTGAACTCAACTGAGGAAATCACTCGGCTTATATTTCCTTGAAACACCTCTTATGCGAAGTCACGAATTCCACAAGGAGAGTGGCAGCGTGCGTTCCAACTTCAACATCAGCACAGTTCGTGGTATAGCACTGCCGGCTAAGGGAAGATGCACAGGTCTCTTGGCCGAACGTTAAGCATTCTTCGTTTAGGCAGTTCGCTACACACAGAAGAGTGGGTATAGAAAGACGTGTATCAGCGAAAAGCCCTGTGGGTAACTTGTGTCTCTTTTGACTTGCTAGACTCACCTTGTACTTAGGCTGGCAGTCAACCTGGAAACGGTAGAGTAATCGCACAAGGTGTTTTTTTGTATAGCAATGCCGGCTAGTGGAAGAAGCACAGGTCTCTTGGCCGAACCTCAAGTATTCTTCGTTTAGGTAGTTTGCTACACACAGAAGAGTGGGTATAGAAAGACGTGTATCAGCGAAAAGCCCTGTGGGTAACTTGTGTCTCTTTTGACTTGCTAGACTCACCTTGTACTTAGGCTGGCAGTCAACCTGGAAACGGTAGAGTAATCGCACAAGGGTTTTTTTTTTCCCATTTGGAGAGCTCCATTCAGGCCTCGTGGAAGCAACCTGAAAGGCATTGTGGTTGCAGGGCTTTCGGTGTCCGCCGGCATGGCTCAGAGAACAAAATGAGTTTTCGCGGAAGAAACGTTGTGCTTCCGCCTCCTTGTTGGAAGCTCCTCCTGCTCCGCTCTACAGCCCCTGACTTGCCTTACCTAAGGAAAGTGGTGCAGCAGTTCCGTCAGCCATTAGTGGCGGTTCTGCTTTAGTTTAACGGCAGGAGGCTTTTCCGGTCTCCTTGGCTCCTCGCGTCAGACACGTTTCGGTTTCACCACACTACGTCCCTCCCACGTGCTCTGGGCCTCTTAAGCAAAATACAGCCTCGTACGCCCTGGAGACTAGCGTTGTGTTTGCCGACAGAGGGGCAACACACTCCACTTTTCCTTGGCAATGCTAGATTTTCTGAGCTCTGAAACTGCTTCGGGAACAGAGTTCTAGAATCCCTAATTCGCCTAGGAGGTCGGCCCCCTTGCCCAAGGGCAGCTCAACTGAGAATAACTCTCTCCTTATATTTCCGTCAAACCCCGCTTATGTGAAGTCAGGAATTCCTCAAGGAGAGTGTCAGCGTGCGTTCCAACTTCCACAGAAGCACAGTTCGTGGTGTAACACTGCAGACTTCTGGACGATGCACAGGCCTCTTGAACGACAACGAGCATCCTATGTTTAGTCACTTGTCTACACACAGAAGAGCGGGTATTGAAAAACGTGAATCAGTGCAAAGCCCAGTGGGTAACCGGTGTCTCTTTTGACTTGCTATACTCAACCTGTACGTTGGCTGCGAATCATCCAGGAAACGGGTGAGTGATCCCTCAAGGCTTTGTTTCCCATTTTGAAAGCTCCCTTCAGGCGGCGTGGAAGCAACGTGAAAAGCAGTGTTGTTGCAGGGCTTTCAGTCTCTGCCGGCATGGCTCCGAGAAGACAATGAGTTTTCTCGAAAGAAACCTTGTGCTTCCACTTCCTCGTTGGAACCTCATCTTGCTCTGTTCTATACCAAATGTGAACCTCGATGTGAGCAGTAGCCTCGAAGGAAGGCCCTGACTTGCCTTGACTAATAGAAGGCGTGCCAGAGCTCCGTGAGCCCTTCCTCACGGTCCTGCTCTAGGTGACCCGCAGGAGGCTTTTCCGGTCTCCTTGGCACCTCGCTTCAGCCACCGTTTCGGTTGCAGAACACTCCGTCCCTCCACGATGTGCGGGGCCTCTCAAGCAAAAGCCAGCTTCCTAGGCGCTTTCGAAGAGACCTGTATTTGCCGAATGAGGGACAACACACTGGACATTTCCTGGGGAACGCTAGATTGCCTGAGCTCTAAAACAGCTTCGGAAACACAGTTCTCTAATCCCTAACTGGCCAAGGACGAAGGACCCTTGCCCTAGGTGAACTCAACTGAGGAAAACACTCGGCTTATATTTCCTTGAAACACCTCTTATGCGAAGTCACGATTTCCTCACGGAGAGTGGCAGCGTGCCTTGCAACTTCAACATAAGCACAGTTCGTGATATAGCAATGCCGGCTAGTGGAAGATGCACAGGTCTCTTGGCCGAACCTCAAGCATTCTTCGTTTAGGCAGTTCGCTACACACAGAAGAGTGGGTATAGAAAGACGTGTATCAGCGAAAAGCCCTGTGGGTAACTTGTGTCTCTTTTGACTTGCTAGACTCACCTTGTACTTAGGCTGGGAGTCAACCTGGAAACGGTAGAGTAATCGCACAAGGGGTTTTTTTTTCCCATTAGAGAGCTCCATTCAGGCCTCGTGGAAGCAACCTGAAAGGCATTGTGGTTGCAGGGCTTTCGGTGTCCGCCGGCATGGCTCAGAGAACAAAATGAGTTTTCTCGAAAGAAACGTTGTGCTTCCGCCTCCTTGTTGGAAGCTCCTCCTGCTCTGCACTTGTCTACACACAGATGAGCGGGTATAGAAAAACGTGAATCCGTGCAAAGCCCAGTGGGTAACTGGTGTCTCTTTTGACTTGCTATACTCAA
>NW_021148073.1:0-1326 GCF_002837175.3 Physeter macrocephalus
TGTGAACAACACTAAAGGCCAAATGATATTAAGAGTCATATACAGAGCACTCTATCCAACATACGCTGAATACACAGTCTTCTCAAGTGCAGAAAAAATATTTTCTAGAAAAGACCACATGATAGACCACATATCAAATCTTAGTAAACTCAGGAAGACTTAAATTATACCAAGTATATTGTCTGACCATATTATTAAACTAGAAATCAATAACAGGAGGAAAACTGGAACAATAATGAATACAAAAAAAATGACCAACACTCTCCTGACCAACTAATTTATCAAAGAATAAATTTAAGAATAAATAGGACAGTATTTTGAGACAAACTGAAATGGAAACACAGTATACTAAAGGCTATGGGATACAGCAAAAGGAGTGTTAATAGGGAGGTTGATTGTGACAAATATCTTACGAATTAAGAAAGATCTCAAATAAAAAACCGAACTCTTCTCTTCAAGGACCTCGAAAAAGACCAAACTGAGCCCAAAATTAGCAGAAGGAAAAACATTATAAAGATTACAGCAGAAATCAATGTGATAGAGAAGAGGAAAACAACAGAAATATTAGCGATCCTAAGAGTTGGTTCATTAAAAGATAAAATTTCAAACCTTTAGCTAGACTAACCAAGAAAGAGGAGCGAAGACGAAAATCACCAAAATTATAAATAAAAGAGAAGACTTTACATCTCTACTACACAGATAAGAAGGATTACATGTTAGTTTGAACAACTACATGCTAACAAACTGGGCAACCTAGATAATTGGAAAAATTCTTAGAAACATACAACTTACCAAAAGTGAATTAGGAAGAAAGAGAAAATCTAAATGAAGCAATTGGTAGTATGGAAATTAAATCAGTAATCAAAACTCTTCAAATGAAGAAAAACTCAAGATCAAATGGCTTCACTGGTAAATTTTACCAAATATTTAATCCATTAATGTCAATCCTCAAAGTCTTCAAAAAAAAAGAGAAAACAATGGATGAGGAGGGAAAACTCCCAAACTCATTTTACAAGGCCAGCATTACTTTGATATTATAATCTGAAATGGACACTGCCAGTTACAGGCCAATAACACTGATGAATATAGGTTTCAAAATTCTGAATAAATACTAGCAAATCAAATAAATGTGATGCATCATATTAATAGAACAAAGGAAAAATATAATATCAATAGGCACAGAAAAAGCATTTAATAAATTAGGTATAAAATGAATGTAACTCAACATAATAAAGGTCAAATATCGGGGCTTCCTTAGTGGAACAGTGGTTAAGAATCTGCCAGCCAATGCAGGGGACATGGGTTCAAGTCCTGGTCCGGGAAGAT
>NW_021148073.1:1991-2666 GCF_002837175.3 Physeter macrocephalus
AAAAAGGCCAAATATGACAAGGTCACAGTTCAAGGCACACTCAAGAGTGAAAGTGTGAAACTTTTTCTCTAATATCAGAAACAAAACAAGGGAGTCCACTCTCATCACTCATTCAGCATAGTAATGGAAGTGCGACTCAGGGCAATCGGTCAAGGACGAGAAATAAAAGGCATCAAAATTGGAAATTAAGAAGTACAAATGTGTCTCTTTTAAGATAACATGATTTTATATATAAAAACTCTGAAAAATTTCACCAAAAACCTGATAAAACTAATCAACATAATCAGTAAAGTTGCAGAATAAAAACTGAAATTGCAAAAATCAGTCATATTTCCATATACTAGCAATGATCTGAAAAAAGAAAACCATTGTATTTATAACAGCATCAAAACTAATAAAAAAATCAGGAAAATATTTATCTAAGGAGATGAAAGATAGCTACAATACAAGCTACAATACACTGATGAAAAAATTTCGAAAAGACAGAAATAAACGTAAAGCTATCCCTTGTTCATGATTGGAAGAAAAATGTTTTTTAAATGTCAAAGCCATCTATGGATTTAATGCAATTCCTATCAAAATCCAATGGCATTTTTAAAGTAGAAAAAAACAACACAGAAATGTATGAGGAATCACAAAAGAACTTGTATATGCAATGCGATCATGAGAAAGAAC
>NW_021148073.1:3983-4675 GCF_002837175.3 Physeter macrocephalus
AAAGCAAGGAAATAAGAAATATGAGAACAGAAATAAAACAGAGACCATGCAAACAATAGAAAATATCAATGCAAGAGGTGGTTGTTGAAATGAAAATAAAATTAACCTTTTAGCTACGCTAATGAAGAATAAAATAGAATACTCAAATAAAATCATAAATGAAAAAGGAGACATTACAACTGATGCAACAAAAATTCAACAGCTCATGATAGGTGACCATCAACAAATATATGGCATCAAATTTGATACCCAGAAGAAATGAATTCCTAGCAACATAAAAACTACCAAAACTGAATCATGAGGAAAGAGATTAACAGAACAACGATGAGTGAAGAGATTGTATCAGTAATACAAATTTCCAATAAAAAAAAAAAAAAAAAAAAGGCTGGGACCATATGGTTTCACTGAGAAATTCAACCAAACATTTAAAACAAATTAAAACAAATCCATGTCAAACTTTTCTAAAAAATTTTGAGGTACATTCCCAAACTCATTTGATGAGTCCAGCATTATCCTGATACCAAAGCTAGATAAGAACACTACAAGAAAAAAAATTGTCAAGTATTACTGATATAGATGCAAAAATTCTCAGTGAAATACTAGCAAACAAAATTCAACAGTACATTGAAAGGATTATACACCATGATCAAGTGGAATTTATCCTTAGAATGCAAGGGTAATTCAATCTATGT
>NW_021148073.1:6358-6816 GCF_002837175.3 Physeter macrocephalus
GGGGAAAATCTCCTTGACCTTGGTCTTGGGAAAGGTGAATTTTTGGTTATGACCCCAAAGGACAGGCAACAAAGCAAAAGCGAAATTAAACAAGTGGGATTAAGTCAACCTAAAAAAACCTTCTGCAAAGAAAAAAAAAAAAACAGAAAAAACCACACACAAAGGCAAAACAAAAGAAAAAACAACTAAATAAAAATGGATAAAGGATCTGAATAGATATTTTTTCCAAAGAAGTCATACAAATGTCCAACAGATATATGAAAAAATGGTCAACGTCTTTAATCATCAGGGAAATGAAAATCAAAACCACGAGATCATCTCACTCCTGTTAGAATGGCTACAGTCAAAAGACAAGACATTACAAGTGTTTGAAAGAACATGGAGAAAAGAAAATCCTTGTGCATTGTTGGTAAAGATGTAAATTACTACAGCCACTATGAAAAACTGTATGGAGGTTC
>NW_021148073.1:9620-10246 GCF_002837175.3 Physeter macrocephalus
TGGAATGAGGGTGAGATATCCTGAATGCAATCCTAGAAGAGAAAAAGGTAAGTCTAAGAAAATTTGAAAAAAGAGTGGGTTGTAGTTAATAATCAGGTGTCAACACTAGTTCATTAACTGTAAAAATCTACTCTAATGACATGAAAGTGTAATAAGAGAGGAAACTGATTCTGGGCTACTTGTGAAACCCTGCACTATTCTTGCAAATTTTCTATGAATCTAAAACAATTTTAAAATGAAATTGTATTAAACAAAATTTTTATTTTTTTAACACATTATTTGTAAATTGTCCTACCAGAAATTAATATTAATTTCCCCTGTCACCGAGTTGTACTGTTTCATTTTGCTAAGTAGGATTTATAACAGAGAGAAGTAAATAAGCCATGATAGTAGAAAATTTCCAACAACACCAATTTTACATATTTTATGCTAAATTATTAATGCACATGAGTATCATTATTTATTATATATTATGTTATTTGGGGCTTTTTTAAATTTTCTTTTTGCTGTTGTCATTTTACTGGTATGGCTGTGTCCTGGGTTACTTTCTAAGAAGTCACTCACCAGAGAAGCCTGTCAGGACTCAGAAGTGAGTCTACATGTCACTTCATGGCTGAACATATTTA
>NW_021148076.1:0-10228 GCF_002837175.3 Physeter macrocephalus
TCGAGAAAACTCTGTCTTCTGTAAGCCATGGCGGCAGAGACTAAAAGCCCTGCAAAAACAATGCTTTTCAGGTTGCTTCAAACGCCGCATGAATGGAGCTTTCAAAATTGGAAAAAAAGCCTTGTGTGTTCCCTCTCCCATTTCCAGGTTGACTCGCAGCATAAGTACATGTTGAGTCTAGCAAGTCCAAAGAGACACAAGTTACCCACTGGGCCCTTCGCTGATTCACCTTTTTCTATACCCACTATTCTGTGCGTAGCCAACTGCCTAAACGAAGGATGCTCGAGTTCGACAAAGAGGTCTGTACATCTTCCATAAGCCTGTAGCGTTACCCCACAAACTGTGCTTATGTTGAATTTGGAACGCACGCTGACACTCTCCTTGAGGAATTGGTCACTTCACATACGAGATATTTGAAGGAAATATAAGCAGAGTTTTTTTTCTCATTTTAGCTCACCTACGGCAATGGGGCCGACTTCCTTGGCGAGTTAGGGATTCTAGAACTGTGTTCCCGAAGCTGCTTTAGAGCTCGGAAAATCTAGCATTCCCAAGGAAAAGTGCAGTGTGTTGCCCCTTACTCGGCAAACACAGGGCTACTCTGAAGGGCCTACGAGGCTGGATTTTGCTTAAGAAGCCCAGAGCATCATGGAGGTACGGAGTGTTCTTAATCCGAAACGGTGGCCTACGCGGGGTTCCAAAGAGACCGGAAAAGCCTCCCGCCGGTAAACTAAAGCAGAACAGCGATTAAGGGCTTACGGAGCTGCTGCAAGCCTTCCGTTAGGCAAGGCAAACGAGGACCTTACTCCGAGGCTAGTGCTCACGCTGTTTCACTTTAGGTATAGATCATGGCAGGATGACCTTCCAACTAGCAGATGCAAACACAAGGTTTCTTTGGAGAAAACTCAGTTTTTTCTCATAGCCTTGCCGGCAGAGATTAAAAGCCTGGCAATAACAATGCTTTTCACTAAGTTAGTTGGCCTCACTATTGTGGGTTTCAAAAACGGAAAAGAAGCCTTGAGCCTTCAGTCTCGCATTTCCAGGTTGACACGCAGCATAACTACATGTTGATTCTAAAAATTCAAAAGAGACTCAAGTTACCCACTGGGTCCTTCGCTGATTCACCTTTTTCAATACCCGATATACTGTGTGTAGCGAACTGCCTAAACGAAGGATGCTCGAGGTCAGCCAAGAGGCCTGTGCATCTTCCATAAGCCTGCAGTGTTACACCACGAACTGTGCTTATGTTGAAGTTGGAACGTAAGCTGACACTCTCCTTGAGGAATTCGTGACTTCACATAAGCGATGTTTGAAGTAAATATAAGCAGAGTGTTTTTCTCAGTTTAGCTCACCTTGGGCAAGGGGCCCGACCTTCTTGGCAAGTTAGGGATTCTAGAAATATGTTCCCGAAGCTGTTTTAGAGCTCAGAAAATATAGCATTCACAAGGAAATGTGCAGTGTGTTGCCACTCACTCGGCAAACACAGGGCTACTCTGAAGAGCCTAAGAGGCTGGATTTTGCTTAAGAGGCCCAGAGCATTGTGGAGGTACGGAGTGTTCTGAAACCGAAACGGTGACTGACAGCAGGCGCCAAAGAGACCTGAAAAGCCTCCTGCCGGTAAACAAAAGCAGAACTTCGATTAAGGGCTCACGGAGTTGCTGCACGCCTTCCGATAGGCAAGGCAAGTCAGGGCCTTACTTCGAGACTAGTGCTCACGTTGAGGTTCCCATTTGGTATAAAGCAGAGCAGGATGAGCTACCAACTAGGAAGTGGAAGCACAAGGTTGCTTTCGAGAAAATTCATTGTCTTCTCTGAGCCATGCCGGCAGAGACTGAAAGCCCTGAAACAACAATGATTTCAGGTTGCTTCCACGCCGCAAGAAGGGAGCTTTCAAAATTGGAAAAAAAGGCTTGTGCGATCACTCTCCCGGGTCCAGGTTGACTCGCAGCCTAAGTACATGTTGAGTCTAGCAACTCAAAAGAGACACAAGTTACCCACTGGGCCCTTTGCTTTTTCATGTTTCTCTATACCCACTATTCTGCGTGGAGAGAACTGCCTAAACGAAGGATGCTAGAGGTTCGCCAAGAGGCCTGTGCATCTTCCATAAGCCTGCATTGCTACACTGCGAACTGTGCTTCTGTTGAAGTTGGAACGCACGCTGACACACTCCTTGAGGAATTGCTGTCTTCGCAGAAGAGGTGTTTGTTTGAAGGAAATATGAGCAGAGTGTCTTTGTCACGTGAGCTCACCTAGGTCAGGGGAGCTGAGCTCCTTAGCGAGTTAGGGATTCTAGAACTGTGTTCCCGAAGCTGTAGGTGCCAAGGAGAACGGAAGAGCCTCCTGCCGGTAAACTAAAGCAGAAGCGCCATTAGGGGCTCACGGAGCTGCTGCTCGCCACCAGTAGGCAAGACACATAAGGGCCTTATTTCGAGACTAGTGCTCAGGTTGAGGCTCACATTTGGTATGGAGCAGAGCAGGATGAGCTTCCAGCTAGGAAGAGGAAGCACAAGATTTTTTTCGAGAAAACTCATTGTCTTCGCTGAGCCATGCCGGCAGAGACTAAAAGCCCTGCAACAAGAATGCTTTTCAGGTTGCTGCCATGCCGCCTGAATGGAGCTTTCAAAATTGGGAAAAAAGCCCTGTGCGGAAACTCTCCCATTGCCAGGTTGACTCGCAGCCTAAGTACAAGGCAAGACACGTAAGGGCCTTATTTCGAGGCTCGTGTTCACGTTGAGGCTCACATTTGGTATGGAGCAGAGCAGGATGAGCTTCCAGCTAGGAAGAGGAAGCACAAGATTTTTTTCGAGAAAACTCATTGTCTTCTCTGAAGCATGCCGGCAGAAACGAAAAGCCCTGCCACACAATGCTTTCCAGATTGCTTCCACGCCGCATGAATGGAGCTTTCCCAATTGGGAAAAAAGCCCTGTGCTATCACACTCCCCTTTCCAGGTTGAATCACAGCCTAAGTACATGTAGAATCTAGCAAGTCAAAATAGACACAAGTTACCCACTGGAACCTTTGCTGATTTACGTTTTGCTATACCCGCTATTCTGTGTAGCGAACTGCCTAAACGAAGGATGATGGAGTTTGCCCAAGAGACCTGTGCATGTTCCATAAGCCTGCATTGCTACACCGCGAACTGTGCTTCTGTTGAAGTTGGAGCGCACGCTGACACACTCCTTGAGGAATTGCTGTCTTCGCATAAGAGGTGTTTGTTTGAAGGAAATATGAGCAGAGTGTCTTTGTCACGTGAGCTCACCTAGGTCAGGGGAGCTGAGTTCCTTAGCGAGTTAGGGATTCTAGAACTGTGTTCCCGAAGCTGTATTAGAGCTCAGAAAATCTAGCATGCGCAGGAAACGTGCAGTGTGTTGCCCCACGCTCGGCAAACACAGGTATTCGCTGAAGGGCGTACGAGGCTGGATATGGCTTAAGAGGCCCAGAGCATCGTGGAGGTACAGAGGGTTCTGAAACCGAACGGTGGCTGGCGCGAGGTTGCAAGGAGAACCGAAAAGTCTCCTACCGGCAAACTAAAGCAGAACCGCCTCTATGGGCTTTCGGAGGCCCTGCACGGGTCCGTTTGGCAAGGCAGATCAGGGCGTTACTTCGAGGCGAGTGCTCACGTTGAGCTTCACATTTGGTATAGAGAAGTGCAGGATGAGCTTCCAGCTAGGAAGAGGAAGCACAAGATTTCTTTCGAGAAAACTCGTTGTCTTCTCTGAAGCATGCGGGCAGAGACTAAAACCCTGCCATAACCATGCTTTTCAGGTTGCTTCCACGCCACATGAATGGAACTTTCAAAAAAGGAAAAAAGCCTTGTGCGATGCCTCTCCCAATGCCAGGTTGACTCTCAGCCTAAGGACATGTTGAGCCTAGCAATTCCAAAGAGACGCAAGTTACCCTAGGGATTCTAGAACTGGGTTTCTGAAGCTGTTTCAGAGCTCAGAATATCTAGCATTCCCAATGAAAAGTGCAGTGTGTTGCCCCTCGCTTGGCAAACACAGGGCTACTCTGAAGGGCTTACAAACTGGATTTTGCTTAAGAGCCCAGAGCATCATGGAGGTACAGAGTGTTCTGAAACCGAAACGGGGGCTGACGCGAGGTGCCAAGGAGAACGGAAAAGCCTCCTGCCGGTAAACTAAAGCAGAACCGCCATTAGGGGCTCACGGAGCTGCTGCTCGCCACCAGTAGGCAAGACACGTAAGGGCCTTATTTCGAGGCTCGTGTTCACGTTGAGGCTCACATTTGGTATGGAGCAGAGCAGGATGAGCTTCCAGCTAGGAAGAGGAAGCACAAGATTTTTTTCGAGAAAACTCATTGTCTTCTCTGAAGCATGCCGGCAGAAACGAAAAGCCCTGCCACACAATGCTTTCCAGATTGCTTCCACGCCGCATGAATGGAGCTTTCCAAATTGGGAAAAAAGCCCTGTGCGATCACACTCCCCTTTCCAGGTTGACTCAAAGTGGCGCGAGGTTGCAAGGAGAAACGAAAAGTCTCCTACCGGCAAACTAAAGCAGAACCGCCTCTATGGGCTTTCGGAGGCCCTGCACGGGTGCGTTAGGCAAGGCAGATCAGGGCGTTACTTCGAGGCTAGTGCTCACCTTGAGGTTCACTTTTGGTATAGAGCAGTGCAGGATGAGCTTCCAGCTAGGAAGAGGAAGCACAAGATTTCTTTCGAGAAAACTCATTGTCTTCTCTGAAGCATGCCAGCAGAAACGAAAAGCCCTGCCACACAATGCCTTCCAGATTGCTTCCACGCCGCATGAATGGAGCTTTCCAAATTGGGAAAAAAGCCCTGTGCGATCACACTCCCCCTTCCAGGTTGACTCACAGCCTAAGTACATGTAGAGAATCTAGCAAGTCAAAATAGACACAAGTTACCCACTGGACCCTTGGCTGATTTACGTTTTGCTATACCCGCTATTCTGTGTAGCGAACTGCCTAAACGAAGGATGATGGAGTTTGCCCAAGAGACCTGTGCATGTTCCATAAGCCTGCATTGCTACACCGCGAACTGTGCTTCTGTTGAAGTTGGAGCGCACGCTGACACACTCCTTGAGGAATTGCTGTCTTCGCATAAGAGGGGTTTGTTTGAAGGAAATATGAGCAGAGTGTCTTTGTCACGTGAGCTCACCTAGGTCAGGGGAGCTGAGTTCCTTAGCGAGTTAGGGATTCTAGAACTGTGTTCCCGAAGCTGTATTAGAGCTCAGAAAATCTAGCATGCGCAGGAAACGTGCAGTGTGTTGCCCCACGCTCGGCAAACACAGGTATTCGCTGAAGGGCGTACGAGGCTGGATATGGCTTAAGAGGCCCAGAGCATCGTGGAGGTACAGAGGGTTCTGAAACCGAACGGTGGCTGGCGCGAGGTTGCAAGGAGAACCGAAAAGTCTCCTACCGGCAAACTAAAGCAGAACCGGGTCTATGGGCTTTCGGAGGCCCTGCACGGGTCCGTTAGGCAAGGCAGATCAGGGCGTTACTTCGAGGCGAGTGCTCACGTTGAGCTTCACATTTGGTATAGAGAAGTGCAGGAAGAGCTTCCAGCTAGGAAGAGGAAGCACAAGATTTCTTTCGAGAAAGCTCGTTGTCTTCTCTGAAGCATGCGGGCAGAGACTAAAACCCTGCCATAACCATGCTTTTCAGGTTGCTTCCACGCCACATGAATGGAACTTTCAAAAAAGGAAAAAAGCCTTGTGCGATGCCTCTCCCAATGCCAGGTTGACTCTCAGCCTAAGGACATGTTGAGCCTAGCAATTCCAAAGAGACGCAAGTTACCCACAGGGCCCTTGGCTGATTTACTTTTTTCTATACCCCCTTTTCCGTGTAGCGAACTGCCTAAACGAAGGATGCTGGAGTTGGCCCAAGAGACCTGTGCATGCTCCGTAAGCCTGCAGTGCTACAGCAGGAACTGAGCTTCTGTTGAAGTTGGAACGCACGCTGACACTCTCCTTGAGAAAATGGTGATTTCGCATAAGAGGGGTTGGAAGGAAATATGAGCAGAGTGTTTTTCTCACCTGAGCTCACCTATGGCAGGAGGGCCGACTTCCTTGGCGAGTGTGGGATTCTAGAACTGTGTTTCTGAAGCTGGTTCAGAGCTCAGACTATCCAGCATTCCCAATGAACTTTTCCGTGTAGCGAACTGCCTAAACGAAGGATGCTGGAGTTGGCCCAAGAGACCTGTGCATGCTCCGTAAGCCTGCAGTGCTACAGCAGGAACTGAGCTTCTGTTGAAGTTGGAATGCACGCTGACACTCTCCTTGCTAAAATGGTGATTTCGCATAATAGGGGTTGGAAGGAAATATGAGCAGAGTGTTTTTCTCACCTGAGCTCACCTATGGCAGGAGGGCCGACTTCCTTGGCGAGTGTGGGTTTCTAGAACTGTGTTTCTGAAGCTGGTTCAGAGCTCAGACTATGTAGCATTCCCAATGAAAAGTGCAGTGTGTTGCCCCTCGCTTGGCAAGCACGAGGCTACTCTAAAGAGCTTACGAAGCTGGATTTTCCTTAAGAGCCCCGAGCATCGTGGAGGTACAGAGGGTTCTGTAACCGAACGGTGGCTGGCGCGAGGTTGCAAGGAGAACCGAAAAGTCTCCTACCGGCAAACTAAAGCAGAACCGCCTCTATGGGCTTTCGGAGGCCCTGCACGGGTCCGTTTGGCAAGGCAGATCAGGGCGTTACTTCGAGGCTAGTGCTCACCTTGAGGTTCACTTTTGGTATAGAGCAGTGCAGGATGAGCTTCCAGCTAGGAAGAGGAAGCACAAGATTTCTTTCGAGAAAGCTCGTTGTCTTCTCTGAAGCATGCGGGCAGAGACTAAAACCCTGCCATAACCATGCTTTTCAGGTTGCTTCCACGCCACATGAATGGAACTTTCAAAAAAGGAAAAAAGCCTTGTGCGATGCCTCTCCCAATGCCAGGTTGACTCTCAGCCTAAGGACATGTTGAGCCTAGCAATTCCAAAGTGACGCAAGTTACCCACAGGGCCCTTGGCTGATTTACTTTTTTCTATACCCCCTTTTCCGTGTAGCGAACTGCCTAAACGAAGGATGCTGGAGTTGGCCCAAGAGACCTGTGCATGCTCCGTAAGCCTGCAGTGCTACAGCAGGAACTGAGCTTCTGTTGAAGTTGGAATGCACGCTGACACTCTCCTTGCTAAAATGGTGATTTCGCATAAGAGGGGTTGGAAGGAAATATGGGCAGAGTGTTTTTCTCACCTGAGCTCACCTATGGCAGGAGGGCCGACTTCCTTGGCGAGTGTGGGATTCTAGAACTGTGTTTCTGAAGCTGGTTCAGAGCTCAGAATATCTAGCATTCCCAAAGAAAAGTGCAGTGTGTTGTCCCTCGCTTGGCAAACACGAGGCTACTCTAAAGAGCTTACGAAGTTGGATTTTCCTTAAGAGCCCCGAGCATCGTGGAGGTACAGAGGGTTCTGAAACCGAACAGAGGCTGACGCGAGGTTGCCAGGAAAACCGAAAAGCCTCCTACTGGCAAACTAAAGCAGAACCTCCTCTATGGGCTTTCGGAGGCCCTGCACGGTTGCGTTAGGCAAGGCATATCAGGGCATTATTTCGAGGCTAGTGCTCACCTTGAGGTTCACTTTTGGTATAGAGCAGTGCAGGATGAGCTTCCAGCTAGGAAGAGGAAGCACAAGATTTCTTTCGAGAAAACTCGTTGTCTTCTCTGCAGCATGCGGGCAGAGACTAAAACCCTGCCATAACCATGCTTTTCAGGTTGCTTCCACGCCACATGAATGGAACTTTCAAAAAAGGAAAAAAGCCTTGTGCGATCCCTCTCCCAATGCCAGGTGGACTCTCAGCCTAATGCACGTTGACACTCTCCTTGCTAAAATGGTTATTTCGCATAAGAGGGGTTGGAAGGAAATATGAGCAGAGTGTTTTTCTCACCTGAGCTCACCTATGGCAGGAGGGCCGACTTCCTTGGCGAGTGTGGGATTCTAGAACTGTGTTTCTGAAGCTGGTTCAGAGCTCAGACTATCTAGCATTCCCAATGAAAAGTGCAGTGTGTTGCCCCTGGCTTGGCAAACACGAGGCTACTCTAAAGAGCTAACGAAGATGGATTTTCCTTAAGAGCCCCGAGCATCTTGGAGGAACAGAGGGTTCTGAAAACGAACAGAGGCTGACGCGAGGTTGCCAGGAAAACCGAAAAGCCTCCTACTGGCAAACTAAAGCAGAACCGCGTCTATGGGCTTTCGGAGGCCCTGCACGGGTCCGTTAGGCAAGGCAGATCAGGGCGTTACTTCGAGGCTACAGCTCAACTTGAGGTTCACTTTTCGTATAGAGCAGTGCAGGATGAGCTTCCAGCTAGGAAGAGGAAGCACAAGATTTCGTTCGAGAAAACTCGTTGTCTTCTCTGCAGCATGCGGGCAGAGACTAAAACCCTGCCATAACCATGCTTTTCAGGTTGCTTCCACGCCACATGAATGGAGCTTTCAAAAAAGGAAAAAAGCCTTGTGCGATCCCTCTCCCAATGCCAGGTGGACTCTCAGCCTAAGGAAATGTTGAGCCTAGCAATTCCAAAGAGACGCAAGTTACCCACAGGGCCCTTGGCTGATTTACTTTTTTCTGTACCCCCTTTTCCATGTAGAGAACTGCCTAAACGAAGGATGCTGGAGTTGGCCCCAGAGACCTGTGCATGTTCCGTAAGCCTGCAGTGCTACAGCAGGAACTGAGCTTCTGTTGAAGTTGGAACGCACGCTGACACTCTCCTTGAGAAAATGGTGATTTCGCATAAGAGGGGTTGGAAGGAAATATGAGCAGAGTGCTTTTCTCAGATGAGCTCACCTAGGGCAGGGGAGGCTGACTTCCTTGGCGAGTTAGGGAATCCAGAACGGTGTTTCCCAAGCTGTTTCAGAGCTTAGAAAATCTAGCATTCCCAAGGAAAAGTGCAGTGTGTTGCCCCTCGCTTGGCAAACACAGGGCTACTCTGAAGGGCTTACAAACTGGATTTTGCTTAAGAGCCCAGAGCATCATGGAGGGACAGAGTGTTCTGAAACCGAAACGGTGGCTGACGCGAGGTGCCAAGGAGAACGGAAAAGCCTCCTGCCGGTAAACTAAAGCAGAACCGCCATTAGGGGCTCACGGAGCTGCTGCTCGCCACCAGTAGGCAAGACACGTAAGGGCCTTATTTCGAGGCTCGTGTTCACGTTGAGGCTCACATTTGGTATGGAGCAGAGCAGGATGAGCTTCCAGCTAGGAAGAGGAAGCACAAGATTTTTTTCGAGAAAACTCATTGTCTTCTCTGAAGCATGCCGGCAGAAACGAAAAGCCCTGCCACACAATGCTTTCCAGATTGCTTCCACGCCGCATGAATGGAGCTTTCCAAATTGGGAAAAAAGCCCTGTGCGATCACACTCCCCTTTCCAGGTTGACTCAAAGCCTAAGTACATGTAGAGAATCTAGAAAGTCAAAATAGACACAAGTTACCCACTGGACCCTTGGCTGATTTACGTTTTGCTATACCCGCTATTCTGTGTAGCGAACTGCCTAAACGAAGGATGATGGAGTTTGCCCAAGAGACCTGTGCATGTTCCATAAGCCTGCATTGCTACACCGCGAACTGTGCTTCTGTTGAAGTTGGAGCGCACGCTGACACACTCCTTGAGGAATTGCTGTCTTCGCATAAGAGGTGTTTGTTTGAAGGAAATATGAGCAGAGTGTCTTTGTCACGTGAGCTCACCTAGGTCAGGGGAGCTGAGTTCCTTAGCGAGTTAGGGATTCTAGAACTGTGTTCCCGAAGCTGTATTAGAGCTCAGAAAATCTAGCATGCGCAGGAAACGTGCAGTGTGTTGCCCCACGCTCGGCAAACACAGGTATTCGCTGAAGGGCGTACGAGGCTGGATATGGCTTAAGAGGCCCAGAGCATCGTGGAGGTACAGAGGGTTCTGAAACCGAACGGTGGCTGGCGCGAGGTTGCAAGGAGAACCGAAAAGTCTCCTACCGGCAAACTTGTATTAGAGCTGAGAAAATCTAGCATGCGGAGGAAACGTGCAGTGTGTTGCCCCTCGCTCGGCAAACACAGGGATTCGCTGAAGGGCGTACGAGGCTGGATATGGCTTAAGAGGCCCAGAGCATCGTGGAGGTACAGAGGGTTCTGAAACCGAACGGTGGCTGGCGCGAGGTTGCAAGGAAAACCGAAAAGTCTCCTACCGGCAAACTAAAGCAGAACCGCTACAGGCAAACTAAAGCAGAACCGCCTCTATGGGCTTTCGGAGGCCCTGCACG
>NW_021148079.1:0-1415 GCF_002837175.3 Physeter macrocephalus
CCAATATATTACTGATCTGCATCTGGATTTCTAGGTTTTCATGGAATTTTACTTTGCACAGTTGTTACAAACTCTAGGACTTCCTCTTATGTTTCTATCTTTTGAAAGAAACAATATCTCCACAGATGATTTATCTGGGCTGGCTGCTAGCCGACTAAGGCTACTTCTCAGTTCTTCCCTTTACATTCCTAGTCAATATGAAAACGGAAGGCAAGAAGGTCTTCTGTTTAGAGACTGTAAAGATAGGTCTTGGTGATAAAGTCTTGGTGGTAAAGGCTAAAAATATCAACCCAGAACAAGTGTTTTTCCAGCTGTAACTATGTGTGATTCCCTTGGCTTGATTCTGTAGAGGATGAAAGAAAGGACTGTAGGATCTGCCCTCAGAGTGCTTCCAGTAAGATGAGCTAAGTCAAGTATGGTGGCATATCTAATTCAAGACAAAATATAATGGCTCCTTTTCTCTCATAGCAGAACTTCGTGGAGTGAATGTAGAAGTCACTGTAGGCTCTTAATTAAAGGAACAGAATAAATCTTGTATTGGAAGGTGATGATTCTGGTCTCTCTGTGGAGATGAATTGGAAATTGCCTAGAGGAAGGAAAATTAGCTTAACCAAAGTTAAGCACATAAATAATTGAGCATTAATTAAATATCTGTGGCCTGTGTTTCCCTTTGATTCATAATTTCTCCCAATTTATACACCTCTTTGATACCCGACTAATCATTGTCAAAGATGCAATTAACAATGATTATTACTGTGTATTAGGTTTTGCCTGGGCCCTGAAGAAACCATCCTAAATTACGAGCTATGATTGGCACTTGATTTTCTAACAAAGAACAGTCAGAACTCGTGGTCTTAAGTGGCTTGGGATGTGAAAGTAAGAAGTCTCTTAGCTACTCCTAGAGGACCCCACAGAGCCCTTTGGTGAAAGTTTGGAAAACATTGGGCTTCTTAAAATTAATTCTTGTAGTGTGTTACGAAAGATGACTGAACCAAAAGGATAACGGTGTTTCTGGTTCTGTTGTTAGCATTCTCCGTGGAAACATCGCAGAAGCTTCTGGACTCAGTTTCCTTCCCCATGTGTGAATGTCACTGAAAATATGCAACTCCGTTCTTTCCCCATATAACTTCAGAAACTAAGCAAAATGAAGACTCAAAATTCATTTCAAATAATGAAATGAAAATATAATGTAGAATGGAACTGGGAAAATACCTGGTTTAAAGTCTGGAAAGTACTAACTATACAATGCTGGATAAGTTGCTTCATCTTGTTCAGTCTAATTTAATGCGGATCTCACGGGATGTTATGATGATTAATTTAATATCTTTGTATAACGTACAGTGGTATTTAATTTCTTCTTGTTCTTCTTGAATAAATTCATATCTTTAAGCAACTCATTTTAAAAAATAGTTACT
>NW_021148079.1:2203-2511 GCF_002837175.3 Physeter macrocephalus
GCTGGCGTAGCTGCGGCCCGTGGCCCTGCGTCGTCTGGCTGCGACGCGGGTCCTGCGCACGCTGCGGGGCCGCAGCCGCCGGGCAGTGGGCGCCCGAAGGGCCGGGAGGCGAGCCGGGGCCCCCAGGCGGGTGTGGGCATCGTGTCCGCAGCCAGCGTCCCCGAGGCCGCGCTCGGACCGTGATCACTCGGTGAAGCTGCGCTGGAACTGCGCGGCCGACCTCTTCTCGCGCTGTGAGGCCCTGTGAGGATCTGTGCTCGCTGCAGGACTCGCTGCCTCTGCCCGCCGTGCGCGCTTGCCTGCGGGAG
>NW_021148079.1:5047-10213 GCF_002837175.3 Physeter macrocephalus
GAAGGGGCGCTTTTTGTGATCACTCCCTTTTATCTAATCAGTCCTTCAGCAGAGGGGTGCCTTTTTCTAGTCAGCGGAGACACCCTTACTCAGCCAGTGGTAGCCCCAGGCCTCATCACCTGTGGGATACAGTCCATGCTCTCTCCCAGGCTTGCTTAGGCCAGCATCTCTATTTTCCTTTCTGTCTGTTCTCACAGTTGGACCCCTGGCCTTGAAGTCATCGCCACCTGCAGTATTTACTGTGCCCAGCAGGTGTCAGCCTTGAGTGTCTTTGCACAGATGCTCCCTGTGCGGTTAAGTGCACCTAGTACTCCAACTCTGCATGGTCTCCTCTTTCTACATTGTACTTCAGGGTTATCATGAAGCCGTCACTTAGATATAACTTTTTGCCTCCATAGGAACCTCTGTGCATAAAGGTTATGTTTCTTTATCTCATGTGATTGAAATTTTGAGTTTATACATCTCCCTCCTTAATGAAAGCTTTAAGGGCAGGAGTCGTTTCCAATCCTTAGCACAGAGCAGATGCTTTTTTTTTTATTGAGATGCTTTTTAATGATGATAAAATAAATGGTTTAAATCACTCATTTTACAATAATTTTGGTTTAGGTTGTGACAGAAATAAAGTTTACAGTTGTCATGTTCCTGCGATAAGAAATAAAGATGTGACTTCTAGTTGTGTAAAGCTCTTAAATGCTGTGTAAGTGCGTCGGTGTGCTAAGGAACGTGGAGCAAAATGGGCTAGTTGTGAGAGAGAGAGACTTAGCGTCCTGCCAACATTTGATAGTTGCTTTTGGGGCAAACTAAAGCAATGAAATTTTAAACTTGTTCTCCCCATTAAAGGGATTGAATAAATCGGCCACTTTGGTGCACCTGTGTTCTGCGAATCGTCCACTTGGAGATGGAGGTTTAGCCAGTGACTTTCAGTCCTGTTTAAGTCTCTTCTCATCAGACTGGTCTCGTGATTTCCTACACACCACGTTACATCCTGTCTACCTTTTCTTGGTGTTGTTCATGCCTGGATTGTCTCCTGTGCCTGCTCAAACCTTGGTCCATTCTCATTTGTACCGTGGAAGTTTGTCATGCTGGATACTGTCTGAACTAATTTTACTTAAGTTTGTATTAAGCCACAAACCACACATTTTGTATATTTTCTGTTTTTTGTGTTTGTCTGCATTTTAATGTTTTTCTTCAAGAAATATTATGGGAAGGGAAATAGCAAGATGTAAAGAGCAAAAAAGTCATCATTATCTTTAAATTGTTAGAACATCTCTCTGTAATCGTAATTATAATTATAATGCACTGTGGTATGTGTTAAAATAGGAAATATATGTCACGTCCCGTAAGAGCAGCAAACTCAGTGGTGTTAGTGGGGGTGTGTCATGGAAGTAATCACAAAGCAGGTGACTGTTAGTTGGAGTCCTGAAACATTAGTGTGTGTTCCCTGTGTCCAGTAGTGGTCTGGAGGGGTCAGGAAGCCTGCGTTTCAATTTGAGGGAGCAGATGGTTTGAGGTCCTCTCTCTTCTATGGCTCTAGTATACTGCATAGGAGCTAATAGAATACTGGGTTTATAGTTGACATTTAAATCGCTGATTGGTCATCAAGATTGAGGAGTATCATTGGAAATGAAAATAGGAAGAGTCTTAAGATTTTTAGGTGTTTCTTTTTTTTCCTGTGTCTCAAAATGTATGTAGTATTTTACTGAGTGGTTGGGAATAATGTTTGCAGTATTCAGCGTATTCAGTTTTAGTATCTAAATAGAATTAAACTGCTGCTGTTAACTGGAATAACACTTTGTTACCGACAAGTTTTAGAATGCATCTGTTCATCAATTACCTGTTTGGGAAGACTGTAGTTAATGATCTTAAGAATGTGGTTATAAACCTCCAATTGACTCAAGAAAAGCAAATAAGTCAAGATTGACAAATGTATAGGCTCTTCATCTTATTGTGTGTGTGTGTGGTTTTTTTTTCCCTTTTAGTTACTTGGCAAGGTGTAAAGAACTCTGTCACTCTGAAGACAGTAAACTTCATGGGGTGTAATCTGACATGGCAGGGAGCAGATCACATGGCCAAGATCTTAAAGGTGATTTTTTACGTTTGAACTTTCATGAAAACATATGTGATTGAAGCACATTAATATATTGATACAGAGGGCAGTTAATTTTTGTCTTTTGATACATGTGAGTGCAGCTTTCGTTTTGTTGAAAGAATATGATCAGTTTTCAGTTTGGGATTCTACCATTTAGTAAAGATAGTCCACTTAATTTTAGAAATAAGAGATTTAATATATAATACATAGTAATATTTTTATGTATTTTTATTTCCTGAAAACGTTGAATGTGATACTGTGAAAAAATTATGCCATTATAGTCTTCAAGACTTAAATGAATCAAGTGTTTATTAGCTGCTGTAGTTTATAAGTTAAAAATCACTACATCAGCAATTTGTAAATATAGTTTTTAAAATAATGCCTTAACAACTTTACAGTGGTTATAATGACTGTATTCAGGCCTAAAGTTATTGAATAATTTGACATGAAGCCTTTTTAATAGTTTGATGGTGCAGATCAGGGATAGGCAAACTATGGCTGGTGGGCCAGATCCAGCCCGTCGCCTGGTAAAGAAAGTGTTTTTGGAACGTAGTCGCATCCTTTGTTTAGAAAGTGTTTTTGGTACATAGCTGCACCCATTGTTTACATGGTAGCTATGGCTACTTTCACCCTACGCCAGTGGGGTTGAGTAGTTGCAACAGAAACTGTATAGCCCACAAAGCTGGAAATGTTTAAATTTAGATTTTAAAAATTGAAAAATTTTTTGATCCTATACAGGGCAAGTCCCTTGGCCTTTGGGACTGAAAACAGTCAAGAACATGGGTGCCGAAGCCAAATGGCGTAGGTTCCGATTCCCTTTCTCCCATTTCATAGCTAGTGACCATGAACCAATCACTTAACCTCTGTGCCTCATTATGAGGTTTAAATGAACTAATTGGTATAAATAGTTTGGAATTGATTGCTGTTATTAGCAATCACTAATTTGTAAGTGATCGCTGTTATTTTTCCTTGGAGCTTTTGGAAGTTATTGTTAATAGAAAAATGACACTAATGATTTTCGTTTTAGAGTTTCAAAGGCACTTTGAGTCCTTTATTTTTTCAAGAATGTAATAAGAGTTTTTTTCATTTAAAGTCAGTGTTCCCTATTACCAAAATTTATTTTATGAATATAAAGAATTGAACGTCTTTAAGACAAGACTTGTGGTTAAATGTCAAACCATTATTTTTCCCAAGGCACATCACACTTGCTGTGCATAGTCCAGGCCTCTAAAGTTTGTGTGCATGCCCTAGGTAGCATGTGAGATCCATTTTGTAATACAGTTTTTAAAATAATGCCTTGGACTTCCCTGGCGGTCCAACAGTTAAGACTCTGCGCTCCCAATGCAGGGGGCCCAGGTTCGATCCCTGCTCAAGGAACTAGATCCCACACGCATGCCGTAACTAAGAGCCCGCACGCCAGAACTAAAAGATCTGGCATGCCGCAACTAAAGATCCGGTGCAGCCAAATAAATAAATAAATATTTTTAAATAATACTAAAATAATGTCTTAGATTTAGGAAAAGTAAATATTAGAACCTATTTGCCTTTGTATCATTTTAAAAATATCTGCGTGGTTTATAATGTACATACATTATATGTATAGAACTTCGTGTATCTAATTTGTTAATAAATAAGATGCATGTTAAAAAGTTTTCTTATGGGTTACCCAGTCAGGTGTTTGGAGACCATTGGAGGACAGAATGATGGCATTTAGAGCCTCAGCAATCATAGAATTTAGGACCAATTCCCTGACTTAGAAGGTAAGGAAAACAATTCATGGACTGTAATTGCGTTGTCCAACTTTACATAACAGTTCAGAAACAGGTCATCCAGTGGCTGGAATCTAGTCACTGACGGAGTAGAATCTGGGTCACTGGACTCGTAAACCAGAACTGACTGTTTAATTTCTCAGCTTGATTCCCCTGCCATATATGCTTGATATGTGTGTGTGTGTAAATCTCTGACATAATAAGCCATACTCAGTAGGCACACCCTGTTTCTTTATTCAAGCATCTTAATTTCCTCCCATTAAATCTTTGAAGTATCCGACTACCAGGAGGCATGAAGAAACCTGGGCTGAGAGTCTTCCTTCCGGGAGATCTGATCTTGACTGTATGGCTGGTTTGAGGCGCATCACTCTGAACTACAACACGCTCATTGGTGACCTGGGTGCGAGTGCTTTTGCGGAATCTCTTAGTGAGGATTTGTGGCTTGGAGGTAAATTCTAAACTTGAAACTATTGAATTTTTAATATGATATATGCTTAGCTTTTGGCATGATACTGTTGTGATAGGATTTTTTTAAAGCCTCATTTTTCTGATAGGTTTTATTTTGCTTGTAAACTTTCTCTACGAGTTGCATATATTCTTTATAGAAAATGCAGTTACAAGAGAACACTTTCGTATAATCTTAATACCCAGACATAATCACTGTTCATTTTGGTCTGTATACTTTCAGTCTTTTTTTTTCTCTGAATATATTTTGTCCACTTAGGGATAACAAAAATAAAATTGTAGTATACTTGCTATTTCATATTCCTGCTTTTTTCATTGAATGATGTATCATGTAGTATTCCATCATATTGATGTCCCATAGTTTAATCAATTCTTTGCCATTAGATTTAGACAGTTTGTTTTTTCCTGTCAGAAACATTGTGAATACGTTGTATATACGTCTCTGTGTCCATCGGGATTTCTTCTGTAGAATAAGGAACTAGAAGTGGAATGACCTGAGTGTGACATACTTGTAAGACTTTTGATACACATTGCCAAATTACCATCCAGAAATGCTATGCCAGTTTGTAGTCCACCCCAACAGTGGATGTGAAGCCTGCCTCTCACAAACACTGGCTTGTAGAACTTGTAAAAAAGATGTAAAACTACCTCTCCATTTTCTGTGCAAGTAGGATTACTCCAAATTTTATAACTTTTTTTCAGTTAATTTAGTACGAGCATTTTAGCAAGTCAGTAAATTTGCATCTCCTGCATCATTTTTTGTGATTGTTCAGTATTCCATGATATGAGTAAGCCACAGTGCACATAGCTTATCCATTCTTGTATATAAGCTTTGTCGAGTTT
>NW_021148080.1:0-212 GCF_002837175.3 Physeter macrocephalus
CTCTCAGAGCTTGTGTCTACAATCTCCTCTGTTAGTCTTCAAAAAAACAGATCTATCTGCATGCAAGTGCCTCTCAGAGCTTGTGTCTACAATCTCCTCTGTTAGTCTCCAAAAAAACAGACCTATCTGTATGCAAGTGCCTCTCAGAGCTTGTGTCTACAATCTCCTCTGTTAGTCTTCAAAAAAACAGACCTATCTGCATGCAAGTGCCT
>NW_021148080.1:7286-8365 GCF_002837175.3 Physeter macrocephalus
CATGCATTGCATTATATGCATTACATTGCATGCATTGCATTACATGCATTACATTGCATGCACTGCATTACATGCATTGCATTGCATCTCACCCCACAGTCACTTTTTGCTGCACGGCCGGCGTGGTCCTCCTCCTCCTTCTTTTCTCCACGGAGCAGTTGTATACTGCCATAGATAGACACATACATGTATATGATATATTCATACATATTATGCACATACCTACTCAGAGGCACAAGAGGGCAAGAGAGAGACATCAAATAGATTCTCAGGCGCTACACCGCCACCACATCGACGCATGTTGAGATGATTCTTTGGTGAGAAAAGAGAAATTCACCATTAAACGCATAAGAAGTAGAATGAACAAACAAACAGCCTACTCTGCTGCTGCTGCTACTACTACTACTATTACGCGCACCGATGACGCATGCAGGGCCCATTCGCCGCAGCTGCCTTTGCTGCTTCCCATCTGACAGCTGCACACGTGGTGGGGTGGCCTTTGTGATTTGTTCCACGAAAGATTTCTATGGAAGCAGTTTCCATTTAAGAAGTAGTTGAAGCAGCTTCGTAGCAAAATGCAGCAGCACAGCAGCAAAAAACTCTCTTGGGAGATGAGATATCCGCTATAATGAGGAGGATAACGGTGAGAAGCACTGCGGCATGTCATTAGGAGGTGGCTGTGTGGTGTCTATGTGGTCCTCCAGCTGCTGCTGAAGAAGAAGAAGAAGCTTTTGTCTGCCTCTCTTACCACCAGATTTGTTGCTGCAGTATCATCGAAGGAATCGCTGCGTTCCCCAGAGGTCTTTTCTTTGTTTTGGTCCTCAAGGAAGGAGGACGAGAAAAGAAGATTTCTCTTCACAGTCAGCTGCAGCAGCGGCCCCCGTCCTCTATGTTGTAGCAACACCTCTTGGGAGCCTCCCTCGGTCCTGTGAAATTTCTTCATTGCTACTGCAAGAGAGCCTCCCTCGTTCCTGTGAAATTTCTTCATTGCTACTGCAAGAGAGCCTCCCTCGTCCCTGTGAAATTTCTTCATTGCTACTGCAAGAGAGCCTCCCTCGTTCCTGTGAAATTTCTTCATT
>NW_021148080.1:9707-10212 GCF_002837175.3 Physeter macrocephalus
CTCCGCATACGAGGGATTTGTTGACAAGGAGCACTCGTCCCTGCTTATTCGTTGCCGCGGGCTTGATATATCACAGAACTGTACCTTGATTGTTACCTGTGTTGCATGAAGAAGATGAGACTTCCTCCGGTAACTTGGACGTCCTTATTTGCTGTGATGTGTCAGGCGAAGTAGGCCGGAGGGCACGAGGAGAAACATATTTTTTAGTGGAATTCATCAAGTGAGTTTCTCTTTCTTCGGGTGTAAAGTCCACCGTAGGAGGCGCCATCAGTTGATGTTTTTTTTCGTCAAGTGCATCTCCCGGTGTATCAGCTGTGACCACTTGATTTATTGCTTCATCCTTGTCACCGATCTCCTTGTGACAAGTCAAGTCGTCAGCTGCAATCGTAGCAGTTGTGGCGCTTGAATGTTCATCAGGGGTTGTCGCTGGGGTATCCTGAATTCTTCCTGTAGTCATGATTGCCGTAACAGCGTTTCCAGGAGAGAGGATTACGTTGTAGTCGTC
>NW_021148082.1:0-227 GCF_002837175.3 Physeter macrocephalus
CCAGCAGCAGCAGCAGCGGGGGTGGGCGCCAAGCTGTTACAGCAGGCCCAGCCGATGCGAAGGCGGAGAGGTATACGCTTGAGAGGCATGTGTGGGGCAGAAGCAGCAGCAGCAGATGTATATGAACGAGCAGCCGGCGGCAAAGACAGAGAAGCCACAGCAGCAGCAGCAAAAGAAGTAGAAGGAATAGAAGAAGCAGAGGACGGTGGTGGAACGGGGAAGCGACT
>NW_021148082.1:4494-7725 GCF_002837175.3 Physeter macrocephalus
CCCTCTTCAGTATATGCACACGTATGCAAACATATATGCGTATGTTTACACTGCAGTAGTGCGTAGCACTGAATACGCAGGCGTCTATTTCTACAGCTGGTTCCGCTGTCTTCGCGTTCTTATTACACACATAATCGTACCGTGTACATAAGTACAGGTACTCGCACCTCCGTACATTTATGTATGTATGTGTATGCATACACGGATAGAGGGCAACGAAGAGAGAGGGGGAACGTAAGAAACTCGCGGGTCACCGAACTGCGCAGGTACAGGTAAGAAAATCTTGATTCATACATTTGTTAACATGTATGTACACTCCTAATTTGACGCGCACTGTTATGCCTATACATATATTTGGGAATACTTCTGTATAAAGCAAATCTTCGCAATGCGTCTCTGCATCCGTCAGCGCAGGCAGCTTCAGCGTAGAGGTGTTTTGACATGATACTGTTTCTCTAATACGGTCCTCGAGACCACCAGTGCTCTGCACTTGAGCAGGCTGCCAGACGCACTCTTACGCCTGATATTTGATGGAGTCCTTTAAGACACATACACTTATACGTACACACAGTTATGTGTACGTTGTTGTGAGCAAAATAACGTATGCAGCTGCTAACGTACATCCAATATATAATGCTGCTGGGTCCTCGTAGGAGGAGACATATATATATATATATATATATATATATACGTATGCGCACGATGCTTTGAACGGGTGCGAGGCACGGCCTCTGGTTCCTGTATTATACCGAAAACCACGAGCATCGGCTCCAAATTTGTTCGTGAAGCTGCTCTGACACCAGATGAAGAGATAGTTTCTCTCCCATAGAGCGTGCCTGAGTTACGTATACATTTAGTGATACAAAGAGACTAAAGTAAGAACATTGAAACCCAACGCGTGCGTGTCGTCGGTGTTCGTTTCTTCAGCGGCACACGAGCAAAAAATTCCGCCACGCAGCACAGAAACTGTACACTGGACTACCTGTGCAGGGACACACGTATCTGCTGCACAAGTTGAATATACCACTTTTTTCAGTGTCCTCGAGGCACAAAGAATTTCTTTCCTTTACGCGAGTGTTTACGCATGTATGTCAAACATATATATCTTCAACTCTGAATCTCTACACACGTATCTGTGCGTATGTTTGAACATGCAAGTAGCTACCGCACAAGGTAGTTTTTCAGACAATGCCCTAGACAAATCTTCGCATGTAGACATGAACAAACCGATCAAAAGACACGGATAGGCGTATGACTTTACAAGACCACCCAATTACTCGATCAACGCGCCAAGTGTAGGAAGTCATATTCCTGAATACAGGAAGTCACAAAATACGTATGCGTGGCTGCCGAGGTACTCAGCGGCGTCTTCACGTACTGTTGCATCTTGACCTATTTTTTTAAATTTTTTGTGAATCAAGACTATTAGTCGGTTGCCAAGCGTACATACGGTTCCTTCCTTGAAAGGGCGGCTGCATGAAACATTGTAGTGCTGCTGCACCGTAAGCACTTCTACATGCAACTTCACATACGAGCCTATAACTTCACTTGTATGCGTAGTTGCGCGTGTAGAGTGGAGAGATCCACTGAAAGTATGTTGCGGTAGCGTGAGCTGTGCATATGAAGGTGCTCCCAGCAACCATGGTACATAGAGACGGTGGCTTTGCTGCGGCTACTGCTGCTGCTGCTGCTGTTACGTGGCTTCTGCACATTCTGCTGCTGCTGCGTGACCTCGTCCTGCTGTGTGGAATTAGACATTGACGTATGTTAATGCTGCTACTTGTGCATCTGACTAGCTGGAGGTGCTGGACGAGCAATCAGATGCCATACTGTTCTGGTGTAATGAGAGGATGCTGCGGCGTAACGACAGATGTAGCAGCTTCCCCGGTTACGAGCGCCTGCTTTTCCTGTCGCTGTTGCTGCTCGTCTTTCGCTGGCGCAGTTGTTCTCTCGCCGGTGCCGTTGTTCTGCAGCATTTGAACTGTTGGTGTGCTGCTGTCGTTGCTGGCCTAGTCCTTTTAGTGCTGCAGATCATAGGCACTGCTAGTGCTAGTGCTTTTCTGGTGCTGCTACTACGCTGTTTTTGATTTCCTCCTCGTCTTCTTCCTCTGCTGCTGCTGCTGCTGCGGCTGCTGCTCTTCCGCTCTTGCGCTACTGGCTTTCGAGACTCTCTTGCCGCTGCTTTGCCGCGAATGAAAGAGACCTCAAAACCAATGTCAAGTCCTCCTGAAGAGGCGCTCGGTTCCGCTTCGCAGTGGCTCTAAAACAAGTCCCACGCCGGTCCATACTGCTACGCTGAAATATGTAGGTCACGACCAATGATCTATTGCCCGTGGACTCGAGTTTCTGCCTGCAGGGAGAAAGGAATAAAGTAGGGATGTGGGATCTGCACGGTTTCATTCTACAGTCACCCTCTCTGCAGCACGTGTTATTGGCGGCTGCTCCTGCTGCTGCTTTCCTCTGCTGCAAGTGGCGCTGGAGTGCCGCCTGTGTGAAGTCGACACGTGTAGCTGCTGCACATCCTTCGAAAAAAACTGCAGTACGGCGCCCCTGCTACGTTCCAGCTGCGGTTACTGTTCCCGATGTGCGCGGTGTTGCTGCTGTTGACGTTGTTCTAGATGTTGGTGTGATGGTGGTACTGCAGCTGGTAAAGTGCGGCTGGCGTGGGTTGTTACTTCAGGCGCTCGCGCACCTTTGGGTTTAGCAAATCGCTTCTGCTACAATTACTCTTGCTGCTGCCGCTCCTGGAGCTGATGTTGCTGGTGGCACTGCTGTTCGCAGGGCTGCAGTCTGCCTGCGCGTGCTGGTAGCTGCTCCTGCTGCTGCTTCTTCTCTGCACGAGGGGATATGTCTTGTCTTGAGAGTGAAGACACGGTTTGATAGGCGACGTCGCTCTTGGGCAGCATCGAGATGTCGACCTGCCCTTCTTCACATCATCACTGCCATTTGGTCGCAAGCCTTTCCCTGTCTTCCTCAGCTCTTTCGTCGTCGCCGCAGTACGTCTGCAGACCTCTACTGTGTGTCTCGTTCATTCATCAGGCTGGAGCAGTGCAGCAGCACCGCCTCTGATAATTCGTTCGACGTGAGATATTTCTTGTGCCTAGGGTCCTTACCATCTATCGTTTCGCTCCGCTCCCCCCCTCCGCGTCGACTGACTTAGATATTCTATGCCGTTTGCCTGCCACGAACAGAGTCGTCGTCCATCTTGTGCTATTGCTATTGCTATTGATG
>NW_021148082.1:7932-9083 GCF_002837175.3 Physeter macrocephalus
AGGATCTGCGGGTATATGATTGTTGCTTGCTGTTCCTACACTCTACCCTGTACTTGGTGTCTAGTTTAGTGGGGCAAACGTGTTGCGTGCCGTGCCTCCAAATTTATACCCAGTTTTCCTGGTTGCTGCTGCCGTCCGTGTGTGCTCATCATCGTCAACAGCACGAGCTACTCGGTCACTACACCAACACAAGAAGAGGAACGAGCACAGCAACCGTCCACTATCGATGAACAACACCGTTTCCGCGAAATCCCGCACATCTGTAGGCAATAAATTGTAGTAAATACAGATGTGCACACAGGCACATGTCTTGAACATTGTCGATGTGCTGGTATACGTATGTCGATGTGCAGCTACAGTGGTCACGTAGATCTCTGTGTACCAGCACGGTAGAAGTGGAAGACGAGGACGCTGATGCACTGCACGCACGGAGCGCCATAAAAGCAGCATAGCAAGACATCCAGAGACGCTGGCCGATCTTTCTATATGTATATTCGTTCGCTTCCCTCGTACGCCCCCATATATATATCCGTGTGTGTGTGTGTGTGTGCGTGCAAAGTGTGTAAGTGGTCGCGTGTATGAATACATACGCGAAGGGGTATCCAGACCAGTGTGGATGCGTGTTTACAGTTGTGCACTAGAATTCATCAACAGAGACTTGTACGCAGGAGCAGCTTTGCAGGGCCAGAGTCAGAAGCCAGTACACAGAGGAGTTAACCGCGGAGTTTTCCTCGGTCTATGGATTTTCATCCTTGTACAGAAGGACATCTTCTTATATACAGGTTTATACATTCTGCGTAACATGCGGTGCGTGTAAGAGGCTCTGAGGGTATGGTTCTATTAATCCGCTATTGCAGGCAGCTACCTCAAAACAGATGCAGGCCATAGGAGGTTGAACGTCTATCATATATTCAGATTTGTATAGGTATGCATTGGGCGTTGTGTTCAACAGCTGCACGTGAGTACGTCTATATATATACGAAATGTAGATATATATTCCCTACATTTCATGTAGTCAGATCTATGTATATACATTGCGCGTCTACAACTGTATGTCCGTCTCTTGTGGGTGTGTGCATGTAAAAAGGTAGAAATATATTTTTCACTGGCAAGCACAAGACCTGGCGGGGGCTGTTCATTTCTGCGCGGCT
>NW_021148082.1:9529-10209 GCF_002837175.3 Physeter macrocephalus
TTTCTTTCATTTTCGTCTTCGTCGGTTATTTTCACCGTTCTCCTTTGTCCTCTTGGTGTTTCCTCTCCCTTTCTCCTTCTTCGTTTTCTCTCGTGCTCTGTTGCGGCTAGGATCGTCTTTCTTCGCCTTGTGCGGCGCGTTGATGCACATCATCCTGCTTCAAATAGGCAAAACGCACGAAGTAAATGAAGACAAAGGAGTGGACATTACAGGAAAAATTCAGCTTTACGCCTGCAAATGAAATGTAAACTCACTTGCGCATGCGTCTATCAACATACTAAATATACGTATATACACCTATTTCAATCTTTCCGTGCACATATGCCTACGGATGTATATTTGTATGTCAGTACATGATGAATGTGTACGTATATGTGTGAACTCATCTATATGTGCACATATCTAAAAAAATAGCGAATTTTGTCCCTGTCTTCCGCACTGCAGTCCCAATATCAAGAGTTGCTCGACACCATGTTTGAGGCTGCTGGAAGCGCAACAGCGGGGCCTCCGTTGCTCGCAGCAGCAGATCCCTTGCCTCGTTTTTCCTTAGCCCCGCCAACAGCAGCAGCAGCACCAGCATCAACAACAGCCAAGGCAGACACAGCAGCAGGAGGAGAAGCAGTCGCAGGTGAAGCTCCAGCTTCATCAGCAGCAAAAACAGTCTCTGAAGAAGAAGCAGC
>NW_021148085.1:0-261 GCF_002837175.3 Physeter macrocephalus
GCTTGCAAAAAAAGGGGAGCAGAAATGAAAAATTGCTTGAGTTATTCAAATGCGATTCAGGTGGGATCGCTCCTACTCGGAGGTTCGAAAAGTGAGGCGCCGTCCGTGGCGTACACGAAAGGGCCATCAAGAGCTTCCAGAAGCTTGAGGCACCGAAGTTGGGAGGCGTGAGGTCGAACGAGGAAAACAAACTTTCCTGCTCCCCCAATCTAAGCTTCTCTTGCTGACTCGATAAACTTTCTGTGTCAGACATGTACAACA
>NW_021148085.1:7857-8550 GCF_002837175.3 Physeter macrocephalus
GTCGGTACGTCAAATTACACTATACGACTGGCCCACATCACCCTGGAGCGCAGGTGCGAAGGCTGGTGTGTAATACTGAATCTGGCACTGGTCACACCCTCGCACACGGGGTCACCTATTGAGTATTCCTGCACAAACAGACACGCACATATTATGCAGCACATTGTACGTGCACACCTATATGTGTCTTTATCTATATACACGTATCCGCCCAGGGCCGAGATCGGATCACGCGTAAATAAAAATAGATGTGTGCCTCCAGAAATGCAGCTACGCGAATGCCTAAGCCAACCCTCTCCGGATACGTACTTGTATATAATCTATATATATACTCTCGCCTCCACTCATAAATACATAGCGTCCCTCCCTACACAGGACTGCAGGCTTCGCCGCAAATCAACGGAGAGAAGTGAGTAGCGATGTTGACAGCTACATTGCAGCGCAGCAGTCAAGAGAGGAACGTAATTCTGTGTATATAATAGAGATACACATACACACATGTATATATATATATATATATACATAAATACAGATTTGCCCACATATACACGAACACGCGTAAGAACCACCGTAAGGGACCTATGAAGGAGGATCGGGTACCCGTGCCCCCCGCCAAGTACGGCCAGCATTTGTTGCGTTTTGCTCGCTCACCGCCTGCTCCACGTGGCTGGTTCGAAGTACACCCAACTCGGC
>NW_021148085.1:9720-10206 GCF_002837175.3 Physeter macrocephalus
CCCGGGCTGCTGCGTCTGTAGCGGTGGAACAGAAGCCAACAAATGTATACATGTAATCGAACGAGGATACGTGAATAAGAAAGCACGCAATACACTATCGTAGAGCGAGCCAAGAAAAGTGAGGAGGTACGAGGAAAGGTCACCCGCCCTCTATATATGTAGTGCGCAGCGTCTAAGTCATGCCTACATAATATGTAGTTTCCCCTTAGAAATATGGAGGTGCATAATGCAGGTGTGCACACATAGCCGCTAAGCTGTCTTTGCAATAAACCTCTTATCGAAGAATTGGAGCATTAACGGCAGATAACTGAATAGAAAAACTCCTGCATCCACGTTTGATACTCCGCCAGGACGCTACAAAACAAAGCAGTATGTTGCATCCAGGAAGTCCGGTCTGACCCAAGCCACCACGAAGAAAACCTTTCCTTCTTGCACTCTTCGCGCATCTTCCTACAGCAGTTTGTCTTGTGTGGCTGTATTCTGATG
>NW_021148087.1:0-1356 GCF_002837175.3 Physeter macrocephalus
GCTGCTGCTGCTGTGTTTGCAGTGGTTATTGCTGCTCGCGGGTGCCCCACAAAACCAGCAAAGTGTGTGTGTATGTGGCTGTGCTGCTGTGCTGCTGCAGTTATTCTCACCCCGTCTCTCGTCTTTCAGATGAAACAAGCTTCTATAGATTGTGCTACAGTAAGGACCTTTATTTTTGCTGCTGCATGCATGTCCCTCTCTGCGACTGCGGCCCCTGCTGCTGCTATGCGTGCATGCATCGCCGCCTCTGAGGCTGCTGCTGCTGCTGCCGGACGCCTGCTGCTGCTGCTTTTCTATTGCTGCTGCTGCCGCCTCGCGCGTTTGTGGAGTATTGCCACATTACTGCTGCCGTTTCTTCTGAGAGACTTTCTTCAGCTCGCGCTGCAGTGCTTCTGCTGCTGCTGCTGCCGTTCCTGCTGTGGGGTTGCCCTTGTTGCAGCCTGTTGCGTCCCTGCTGCCGTAGGTGCTTCTCCTGTTGCTGCTGCTCCTCCTGCTGCTGCATCTGCTGCTGCTGCTGAGTGTGGAGGAGGGTTTGCTGCTGTTGCGCTGCACTGGGGGAGAGACTACTGCTGCTATTACGCACCTGTTGCTGCTGTCACAGCTGCTGCTGTTGCTGCTGCTATGTGTGCTGCTTTTGATGCTGTATCTGCAGTTGCTGAGGCTGCTGGTGCGCATGCTGAGCTGCTGCCGCTGCTGGTGCTGCTGCTGCTTCTTCACCACCTGCTGCTGCCGTCTATCGCTGTTGCTGCTGCTGATGGTGCGTTGCTGTCGCTGCTGCTGCTTCATCTTCTTCACCTGCTGCTGCCGTATATCGCTGTTGCTGCTGCTGATGGTGCGTTGCTGTCGCTGCTGCTGCCTCTTCTTCTTCACCTGCTGCTGCCGTATATCGCTGTTGCTGCTGCTGATGGTGCGTTGCTGTCGCTGCTGCTGCCTCTTCTTCTTCACCTGCTGCTGCCGTATATCGCTGTTGCTGCTGCTGATGGTGCGTTGCTGTCGCTGCTGCTGCCTCTTCTTCTTCACCTGCTGCTGCCGTATATCGCTGTTGCTGCTGTTCCTGCTGCTGTTGCTGCTGTTCCTGCTGCTGTTGCTGCTGCTGTTGCTGCTGCTGTTGCTGCTGCAGGTGGACGATTTGGCTGCACGTACGACTGCCCATATCTTTCGCCGCATCGAGCAGCGGCGCCTTCGCATGCAACAGCAGCAGCAGCAGGCGAGCAGCGAGGCCCACCACGCTGCCACTGCTGGGGAGGCTGTCCCAGAGGCGAGCAGCAGCAGCAGCAGCGACACCACAGGCAGCAGCAGGGACACCACAGGCAGCAGCAGGGACACCGCAGGCAGCAGCAGGGACACCACAGGCAG
>NW_021148087.1:7759-8238 GCF_002837175.3 Physeter macrocephalus
CGAAGCATCAGTAGCAGCAGCATGAGGGGTGATAGCAGCACCAGCAGTTTCCTCAACTCCAACCGAATGTTCTACATTAGGCGCCTTTGAAGGCGCGAGGACCTCCACATTATTTGCTTTTCACTGGTTCCCAGGTCAGAGCACTCACTGCTGTGTGCATGCGGAGAATGACTACTGGCATCTGCAATTTGAACTCCTTTTGTATTACTGCAGCTTCAGATATATATACACAATTCTTTATAGTAAGAAGTGGCTGTGCCTCTCCCCAACAGCCGAGCCATATAAGAAGTGCGGGAGGCGGCAACGACAGCAGCGTCACCCCACGCGAAGCAGGAAGCAGCAGCAGCAGCAGCCTCCTTTGAAGCAGGAGAATTCTAGCAGCAGGACCATCAGAAACGTATGGTTTCGCCTCAGCAACGCAGGCAGCAGCTGCATCACCAGCAAGAAATGAAGAAGGGCATTGGCTGGAATCACAGGTG
>NW_021148087.1:9919-10205 GCF_002837175.3 Physeter macrocephalus
ATGTGCACCGGTTACCTCCTAATATTTATTATATGCCAACTTTTTTTTGCTGTGTGGAGGAGACTGCCACATCTATGGGTAAATGCAAAAAAATATGTTAATTGCTGTGCTTCATTGCCACGCTGACGTCCGTGGTGTGCATGCGCTAGTGATAATTCCCCTATCGTTGCTGCTATTGCTGCTGCTTCTTCTTCTTCTTTGGTGAAAAGAAGTGCTGCTGCTGCTGCAGAAAAAGAAGAAGGTATGCATGCAGATATATGCTTCTGCTGCCGCTGTTGCAACTTGT
>NW_021148088.1:0-254 GCF_002837175.3 Physeter macrocephalus
CTGTCCCCTCGCTCTGCATACACATAATGCCGGTCTTCCCTGTAGCAACTAGATGTACCCCCCTACTCGCTCACGGCCGGAACACGTCAGCTTGAAACCACGTCAACTTGTATTGAAATCTAACATCAGCGTGTATGTTCCAACGATTTCATATCACGAACGTTGCTGCGGCTATCCTTTCAGTACATTCTCGCCATCGAGGATGTCGACACTTCTCCAGTACATAGCCAGAGCGTTTCCCCTTGCCACCCCCT
>NW_021148088.1:1714-2346 GCF_002837175.3 Physeter macrocephalus
CCGAACTCATCTTAGTCGCGCTGGCGGTTGTTTCATCACCACTTCTAATTCTACCCATATACAGATACTCAAAACGGAAAACTCTCTCCCCATAAATTTCAACATCACAGGTCTTTTCCAAAAGAGAATGACAGCAGATGGTGACAAAAATTTCCGCATAACCGCCGCACTCTCTGTCATCAACGATACCTCCCGTTCATTTCCTCTGCCACATCAACTTACAAGCTGACCTCACAGTTCCACCTCCAAAGAAGCACGCTCCATCGTTCCCATATGTTTATCCCCATGTCGTACAAACCCTGCACAGAGTAAACCCAGACACAATAAGCGATACCGTAAGTCGTTCTTCTTTCTCAAACTACAAACACATCCACAGCGGAACCCCCGCCATGTGCGTCACACATCTCTACTCGTAGCCTAGTTAGTGTGCCACCCGAGGCAGCCCACTTTGCCTTCATGTGGCCTCCTCCCTCTGTAGTGAAACCAGAGATGCAATGTCTCTGCCCAGGCCCCCGCTCCAACAGGATACGGCGACAACTGCATTAACAATGCCTAATCTTTTCCAAATTGATTACCTTATTCGCCATCCCCCTGCATCTTCGACTGTCAGACCTCATGATAAAGCTTTTTCC
>NW_021148088.1:9798-10202 GCF_002837175.3 Physeter macrocephalus
GCGTCCGACAATACTGGTATACTTGTATTTCCGAAATTCAACTTCCCAGCCTGGAAACACATTCTGCTTGCGCATCTTAGGTTGCACGTCCCCGTCCACCTCTTAGCGCGGCCTACTTCCTGACGTCAGAGGATCTCCCACACACCGGGGACTCCACCGTTCCTACGCAACTCACCCTGTCATGCAACGCCTGACCAGCGTGCCCCTGGACACAAATCGTGGTATCGAAAATGCTGCCTCTACCTCAAGTGACAAACACAACCTCGTCGGACCAGTCATTGTGCAAAACATGTTTCTTCCCGCAACCTAGTGACTGCGTCACTGTAGACAGAGCACCTCGTCTCTGTACCTGACATCCTCCCACATACTGGAAACGATGGTTTAGAGTCGCGGCCCAGCACCCC
>NW_021148090.1:0-2155 GCF_002837175.3 Physeter macrocephalus
GTAGCGTGCTTCCCCCGAACACCGTGTCCAGCCTGTTTGGTACGCATTTAACATCTTAAACACGTGGGTCCACACCAGACGTTGCAAAACTACCGTGCTAGCGGCGGGGGTTTGAGGTGCGGTCGCCGTTCTTGCAGATTTTATGGCGCCATGAGAGTGTGGGAGAGGGGTTTACAGAAACAGCATTTTACAAATGTGTGCTATTTCAGGTGGGCTCGCTATACCGTAGATAGTTCGCGACAGAACGAGGGGATTTGCTTTGCCATTCATAAGAGTTGTTGGGTCCGCCTTGCGGTCGTGGCAACAGGATGTGGACCGGCGGCGAGTCGAGGAGAAACCGACGCAATTAAAAGATCACCGATTTTCACAGTATGCTCCTGTCAAAAGATAAACTCCTTACGTGTTCAAGCAAATACATTTGCAGCGGGTCGCTGTAAACGAATACGTATGTCTCGCATCTCTCACCCCTAGGCAGAGAGGTTCTCGCGCTAACATTTCAGTGGGAGAGGATGCTGCTTCGTCGTTTGCAAACACTCGCGCGTTCACTGGCATCAACCGAATGCTTCGACAACTTCAGGGCTGTCTGCGGTACGTGCCACAATTGAGTGAGCAGCAATGTTGATTAATCGTGGCCCGTACGCTTGTCGGCCGCGTCTGTTCAGGCAGATGAGGCGATGCCAGTGTTCGGTGACGGGTGGGTAGATGAAAAAGCCTTTTTGACAGGACTGCCACAAACAAAAATTGGAAAATGCATGATACCAGAGGGAGTGCTGTCTCGCTGCAGTCCAGGAATACTAAGGGAGGATGATCTGCTAATACGTTGCATCTCTCTCGCTTCAGTCCAGGAACACTAAGAGCCATCAGCTGATACGTTCCATCTCACTTATGTAAAGACATGAGCACTCGACGAAAGCGTACGTGTAAGAGAACCCGCGTAAAGGAGCGTGTACGTGGAGGGCTCGCCCAGGTCCCCCAAATGCGTTGGGCGCTTTGTGCTGGAACAGTTGCATAGATGAATTTGACCCCTCAGATGGCAAACTACCGTCTATTGCAGTTCACGAGCACGACACAGGCCTTTCTCGCCTCCGCATGTGGTTGCTCCTGGAAGCCATTCGCCCATTAGACTTAAAGAACAGAAACTCACCTACTTCATCCGGACTCAGAATTAAGCGTTGCATATTGGCGCAAAGGCGGGATTGATGAGTTAGGGACGGGCTTACGACAGCTGAAGAGTGCGTGCCTCGCCTGCTGCTCCGCAGACATTTCATATGTCTGCGCCCCAACTGTGGCGAGGAGCTGTGTTGTGCTTTTAGGTTAGGGAGCTCTGGAACGACATCTCTCGTAGGTTGAACACGTATCGTGGGTAGGCAGGAACTTAGTAAATACCTATATGTGTTTCCGTAGCCCTCGTTACAGGAGCGTTACCAGTTTCTTCAGACTGAACGTCCGCTCGGGCTTTGCCTGGCATGCCATTACAGGGCACTCATTTGTCTGGAGGATGGAACCAAACTCGTAAAAAGGAACATCTGATGGTTACTCATGTTGGATGAGCAGCTAACTAGGAGGTCGTGTTCATAAAGACACGTGAACTGACTCGAATCAAACACCCTCAAGACTGCTTATTCCTCACCGCGGATGTACCACACCTACTTTTAAGCTTTTTGGGGAACGAGGATGACTAGGCACCGTGGTCATGTAGAGGAAGAAGTTTGATTACGCGCAGAGCATGACAGGAACACGAAGGATGCTGGTTAATGCCCCTCATCTTTGTCGAGATGCTCACCCGCTACCCGCATTCTCCTAGCTGTCCGATGAAATTCGGGTGTTACAGTATCGCTGGCCACTGTGAAGTCTCCTGTTGAACATTCTATCCTTAGAGGGCGTTGAGCTCCTGTGGTCGTGCTTCGTACGCCGTGCCTTGACGACAGCGGGAAATCAGTGGAATTAGGCTCTTTGACAGTTCCTCTGCGATGATGGGTGTTTATAAAACGTTTGAATGCGAAAAGGACACCTAGCCGGTGCATGCGCATTCCCATGCACGTGGAAAACGCTTTGACGAGCTCATCAAAAGATCGTTTTGGGGATTAGCGGTGTCACTCCCCTGCAGGTTGTACCACGTATGGGCTACTCGTCCAGGTCGCGAGCCTCTTCTACG
>NW_021148090.1:7449-10197 GCF_002837175.3 Physeter macrocephalus
GATACGGGCAATGCGTGAGTCAAGCTTTATCCCCCAAACCGTTAGACCTGCTCACAGGGTCCTACGAAGCACGAATTGAAGGATAGTGACAGAAGTGCATCCAGTTCGACGGTTGCGTAATTTGGTGTGATCTACAAAAAGGATTTCCACGTGTGGGACTGAGAAGACTGAAGATAGAAGAGCGACTAGCCTTTCAACTGCAAGCTTCACAACTGTTCAAGCATACGTTTGCGGTACTTGACGAAGCCGTATCTATGTGAAATACGTAAAGCTTTTGCTTGGAGGTAGTTGGCTTTCCCTTATCGAACTCAGCAAGACGGTTGGCATCTTATTGCTTGCACACGCGTTCCTTAGTTACCCAAGAAACGAATGTTGGAGTTTCCAGCGTTTAAACACTTCCAGGGGGGCCGTTCTCACATGAGGAGTTACGCACATAATGTTTTTCGATATTCAAATGCATCATGTACCAAGTATTCCCACCAGCAGACTGAAGAGATGGGTGCGCACAGGAGAAGGAAGAGGCAGGGCGAGCTTACGTAGAGCTCAGCAGCTACGGTGCTCCATATATGTGCAGCATCCCTAGCACATTGTTGCTGATACAGACACCATGATGTTGCTGCAGAAACGCACGTCTCTGTAAAGTGCGTTTTCGTCTACCGTCTCAGTGCTCACAGATTTTGCGCATTTTATTTGTCAAGGGGTTAGGTGCACCCGAGTGCAAGGCGTCTTAAGGATGGTTACATAGGAGGATGACAGATACCCTACCAATCTATTAGCAACGAGCTCTAGCGTGACTACTGAGATAGCGTTTATGGAGCGTTGCATAATCAAAAATAATTACCACTGGGTCTTTTAGCACAGTTAAGGGCACAAAGAGAATGACCACAGAGCGTGAGTGCTTCGAACAACATGAACCAAGAGATACAGCTGCAGGTATGCCTGTAAGTGTACGAGAAAATGTTGATAGGTGCGGCGATTCAGCGTACAGACATCCTACTCACCCAGACATGCATCTTCTGCAATCCACGTTACAAACACCAAGACAAGCAGTTTACTTTGTAAGCGTTGAAGGGGTAGGCTTGTACTGTGGACCAGAACCAGTGCTACCTGTTCAGGTTCTTACGGGCACCAGTGTCAATGCCGAGATGCAAGAAGTGGAGCAGTACGAAGGAACGTAACGCACTAGTCCTTCGTACTAGTGTAAGTTTCTGCACGGCACTCGGGCTGTTGTAGCGTTATATATGCCCAGCAGCATCACCCGCCTACACGACGTGCGAGACGCATATGCTTGCGAGTGCCTACATTCAATAGGACCGAGACCTTGAGGCAAACCGTGCGCACGCCAAGTACCTGCTGCATCCCTGTCCTCTTCCACTTTTCCGGTAGAGTATGGTGCGCACTTATGTTTCTCAGAACACGACAGTCATACACCCCCGCGGTTTCAGCACAAGTGTTTCAGCGAGAAAGATTCAGTGAGGTTGCTTCTGTATGTCAGTGTTCACGTACGTATATACAGGTCTCCTTCACACAAAGGCATATTTCGATTTCTCCGTTAGCCGTCTCAAAACCGTGCGCATCCTCCAAAAGGAATGTAGACAACGCTGCGGTCGGTTACACCGAAATCGAGCTACCTTTCTCTGCTTGCTACTAAATGTTGCGAGCGCGCCACGGTTCTCGAGTTCCATACAGTAGGCAACAGTGAGATTTAGGCTTACATGTTTTTGTGTTTATATCTGAGAAACAGTCCTGCGAAACGTGTGCACGATTCGCGTAGAAAATTTTACAGCGTGTACTAGTGTGCGCATAGAAGTGTGCACATTTTCTATATCGATGTTCAGTTGGACGTCTTTATATGTACGCATGTGCTGCATGTGAAGGCCCACGCCTGTTTGCACTTTAATCTCACGCGTGGGCGTCTCTGTGTACGCAGAAGCGCCCGGACTATCTACGCGACCAAACGTATGTGCGTTTTATGGATACGTATACATGTACACTTACATACATACAGGTGCCTGTAGAGGCAGACGGGAACTGGCGGAATGAATGGGTCAGGAAAACGCTGTTGCGTGCTCTACGTCCGCAGTGTTACCATACGTTGCTGCGGCAGACACAAAGAGGGCTTGTAAAGATAGCAAAGCAAGATGGAAAAGCAAATTTGTGCCGAATGCCTCATCAAATGCCTCTTTGTATACAGACGTTATTGCAGAGTTGGATAGTGATGTGAAAAAACAACACATGTGTATACACCTGCTTGTGCGTATGTATGAGATGTACAGATATAGACACATGCACGCGAAGTGACTTGTATATACGTATATGAATATAGTGTGAGTACCTCAAGTGTGCACGCGTACACGGCGGGTTTAAGTGCATATTTCTCTATAAGCAGATATATAGGTAACCGCACGCTCGTATCTCGTGTTTGTAGGCGTGTATACTATTTACTTGCAAAGCCTTTGACTTTAGATAGCTGCTTTCAAAGGTACAGCAGATGTACTGCGTAAAACGCTTCCTTCTTTCTTCATCATACTCATACACTAAGACATATACTGCGTGTCCTACACATATATGCACGTGTATCCAGAGGTAGAGCAACGGAGAGGAAGAAAAAGACAATAAACTCTTACTGCAGATTGACTCGAATTGTTCGCCGCAGTTTTGGGGAGATGCGGCTGACGGAGAAGTTGGTTTTTTTACGGTCCATATACTTGTTGACACTTATACATATATATATATATATATTTATGT
>NW_021148096.1:0-1779 GCF_002837175.3 Physeter macrocephalus
ACTTCACCTTTGCTTCTGTGTAACACTTTACAGGTCAACTAGAGGTGGCTGCATCTTGCACACGCTTCTGACATGTTCTTAGAATTCATGATTGGTATACGTGGGACAGTAGTAGGCGGAAACCATCGAGATCCGAACCAAAGTGTTACCGCACATGATAGGGTTCCTACAATGTCATCGCAAGATGGTGCGTTTGACTCCACACCCTGACCACAGTGGTGTTTCACGCATCGTCGTCACTACTCCAAGCAAATCCTTTCCATAATTTGCTGCATACGCAGTGTTTGCGAGCCACGTTTTTGACCTGACACTGGGAAAAAGCCTTCATTGACCCCAACTAACTTTGATGGCACTTGTTCTGCTTCAATCCTAGTTACAAAGGGACAACACGGATCAGCTTTTTCACTCGGCTCAAGCTGAGTTTACACGTATCCGTTCATCGGGGTGAAGTGAGGGTTTCAACAAACAAGACATGTAGGAATGTGAAGACGTTTGCAGGTAATGGGATAGATGGGTTAGGACACTTGAACGCAACTCATTTATACGTTTACACTGGCGATGCTGAAGGTCTACTCGAACAACGCCGTCAGAGAAGAGAGAAGAGACTAAGTAAACTAGCGCGTACCTCTAAACGCTGGTTTGTGGCGTCTGTGGGTGTGACGAAATATACTCTTCAGACTATCTGTAGTGGTTCTGCGCAGCAGTTTACATCACGCAGAGAGACAGCATACAACTGTTGAAAAGTCAAAGGGGCGCAGTTGTAGACTCCACACCCGGTGGCACTTTGCGATTGGCACCCGCGTAATACAGGCACAGTCGAAGACCCGCCTCACACGGAGCTTTACAGCAGATACCGACAGTGCTTTCCTTGGGCCGCATTTGAGCTCTATGCAATGCCTCCTGCATTACCAACTGGGTTGAACTTCACGCTTGTGACGTTTAGGTGCTGTCGAAAGCCACATTGGCACGGCGCATGGTGCCTTCCAAGGGAAATTCCTGGCGAAACTGCAGTAACCAACTTGCAGACATGTCGGATCCTTCTACGGCCCTCATGGCGTGGGTTTTGTGAGTTTACACTGATTTGATGAGAGAGTGAAGCTGAGGGCTCACAGCGACAAATCTGTCTCACCGAAGACGAATGTGCAGGGCTCAGTGTGTTGCTTGTGGAATGGACCGGGTGTCGCCACTGGCTTGTTACATTGAGAGGCACTCAGCCGAAGTCCTCGAATCACAGCCGCCTAACCACTACTCCTTGGAGTGCATGTTGCTTCTTGGACTACTAAATGCGCCAAACGGCACTGGCATTTTTCGTTCATTATTGAGTGAATAACTGCAGAAGTCGGTCGCTCAGAGAATGTTCTCGTGCTCCACTGTGAACTGGTGGTACCACGGTTAGGCATATGCGAGCAGTCTGCACTGCTTTACAAAGTTAGTATGTATGAGTAAGTCTTCGCCACCTCTTTTTCTCGGCCTCCTGGACGCTGTCGGTCGAAACTGCTGCTAAGATAACAAAAATATCCTTTTCTTGGAGAGTATTTATAGGCGTTCTGGAATGTCTATGCTGGGCCACGTGGCGAGGAGTCTTCTGCTGCAACAACTTGGGGCTGGCTGGTGACAGGGCATCTGACGTTCCCACGTGCAAGGAGCCCGTCTGAGATGCTGGCGCGCTGTCAGCACTGCACGTACGAGTGACACCCTGTTGAAAGCCCTGTCGCTTCGAGGGTGACGAAGAGACCTTCAGGGAAATGCTGACGGCACATTCCCCGAAAAAATCAACAT
>NW_021148096.1:5282-10179 GCF_002837175.3 Physeter macrocephalus
CGAGTCCTATAGCGTGTGCAGGATTCCGCAGCAGTACAGCAGACACGGTCTAGCTGGCGAGCGAGAGAGTCATGTGGGGCAAGGCTGCTGTTATTCACTGTACGAGCGAGGTTGTAAGTTATCAAAGGCAGGAGAACGGGATTTGATGGGAGCTGTCCTCAACCGGGACGACTAGATACGAACATCACATCGCTAAGACTCACTGCAGGATGTCATGCACATCAGTGTCTAATGCGTGTTCCACGTGATTCAAGCACATGAAACTGTATTTAAGCCCCTACTCTACGAATTCGCCAGCGTTTGTAGCCGGTCACCTCCTTTGGGTGTAAACAGGTAGAGCACGTGGTACCCCCAGTAAGTGGCATAGTAGCATATGTATAAGCAGTGGCAGTTTACTCAGGGGAACAGAGCTGTAGGACTACTGGCAGCCAGGATGCTTCCTGCGGCCTCCGCGCTGACGCCACAGGAAAGACTGCGATCGTCTTATTTCCTGTTGTACTCGTCCTTGGCAGTCAAACACACTCTGCAATAGCGACGAGCTGCTGGTGCAACAGAACGCGTACCACTAGTAGTGAACGGTGCGTGCGCTTCACTACCGCAATGAAGGTTTTCTCTTGCAGTTACCGGGTGGCCATCCCCGATGTAGCTCTCTATGGTATACTTTTGTATCACCGGAGGTGCTCCTACTTCATACTAAAGGAGCGGGAGGCGAGTCGCACCGGGCAGCTAGCCTGTCCTGCTTACTCCTCGAAGACTTGCTGTGGCAGCCAGTGCGGCCCCGGGGGCTTGACCTACAGTTGCAGCCACGGCACCACTAAACTCATTTTAACCGTCCATGTGAGTAGTGCGTGACACAGTTGTGACTTCGGTTGAAAATACACGAGTTACGAGCGTACTGGTTGCCGATCTTGCACCAAGGGGACTTGTTGGTATGGTACAACGAGAACGGCCGTGGCAGCGGCGGCAGGAGGTACTGCACAACCTGTTGTTTCCTGTCCCAGTTTGACGGTCGAACTTGTTGTAAACGTGGAAGCCTCTGTACTGCGTACATCGTGTTTGTCCCGTGGAGGATCGCAAGCACGCCTTGTGACTGCAGGGTCAAAATGATGCATTTTTACGGCAAAGAGGACATTTCTAACAAATACTTGATTTGGATGTACCTGTTGCAAGAACTACCACGTACGGTCATGTAGAAATGTCCACAGCTGCGCCGCCGACAAAAGAACAAGAGACGAGGCAATTCACTGGCATTAATGGACAAAAGAAGGCGTTCTAAGTTCGGGAACATGGAAATTCGGAGAGAAGAGATGCTGCGTTCCGGTGGAGCAAATATCAATGATATGTGAGAAAAGAAGGTCGTCTATGTACGAGTACAAGGAAACGCTGAGAGGAGAGATAAGGATTCGACGTATTCCGCGTATTAATGATGTTTCGTGTCCCTTCAAGATGCACTCTTTTTCTGACTGCAGTGCATGCGGGATCTCTCTTTCTGTTCCAGCAAGACCTTTAAGTGAACACCACGCCTACGCACCGGGAGTGTCTGCATTTGGTACACGTACGTACACAAAAGTGTATACTGGCCTCATCTGGAATTCTTGTGATTCTATTTGCCAGTCATAGATGCGGCCAAAGTCCCCTTCGCTATGACGAATAAGCAGGCAATGACCAGGTCCCGGATGAGGAAGTGTGACGAACAGACTGCCCCTCCGACGATCTGGAGTCCTGTGGTCCTCAAGTGAAGGCGCGGATATCGGGTTGTCTGCATTGGAAGATGGACACACAAAATGCTGAATGCGTTACACCGCGCTGCCCGAACTTCGATGTTGAGTTGTGTAGTGTCAAGTTAGGGGAGGTGTGGGACGCCGGTGAAAAAATTACATATCGCAGTGTAATGCTTTTGTTTGGGATGTGCCAGCGTCGAGTGAGAATAACTAGAGTTAGAACACAGCCGCTCTCTCAGCAGTGTTCTTTGTTACATGTAGAACATTTTCCTTCGCCTCATCGCTTCCAGTTGAAGCCTCCCTCCACCAGAATGTATACTGGCTCAAGGTGTGCTGTGCCACGGTGGCAGGCCGAAAGACTCGTGGATGTAAGTACATACACGTACACGTACCGATATGTATACTTTTATATATGTACCTGAGTGGACAAGCGGGCAGAGTCATACTAGCGATTCCGTTCGCCTGTGTGTATTTCTACCCCGTGTTATTCTCGACATTGCAGGCGTCCTCCTATATACGAATAGACCTGCCTCTCCTGTGTTGATTCGTTTAGTACAAATGTTTGTACACGCGTAAAACTCAGAACGCTGCGCACAACAGGTCAAGCACCGCTAGCCTCCGTCACCCCGCTCCCACAGTTTATCTTTCCGAAACTCGACAGGTCGCCATGCATGCCACTACGCGCTTCCTGCATGTCGACTCTTCATTCAAAGACACGCTAAGAGAGTACATGTCCTGCTTTGCTTGCCGTGCTATACAGGAAAACCTGGAGATTTTCTTAAACGTGTGACTCTGTCTTTTTGTATATTTCAGTTGCTTTTTGAAGCCCTCTCCATCCGTTACATTTTCGTTACCGTCGGAGAACCCGTACTGGTTGATGTTAACCCACACAAGTGGCTGCGCTCACGCATCAGAGGAGACCTGCATGTTTAAAGAGTGTGAGGAGAAGTGCATGCATTAAAGAGTGTGCGTGGCAACGCGCGCACACTGAAGGTGTAAGTGGTGGAACGTATACATACGTACACCGAAACTCTACACACATGTATCTGTATACAGGATGGAATGCATTATTGTCAATACGTTCGGCACACGCGCACTGTCGCAGAAAAGAGTCGCCCAGCGATGCGCGGGTTGGGCCCTCCTACGTCTTCACCGACTAGTGTCACCAGGCAAGAAGTCTGGCGCTGCTGCGCTCGATTCATTTCGAACTAACCGTTTTCATCGAACACTAAATCTACATCCGTGCTGCTGCCGTCGTGGCCTTCGTGCGCAACTTACAAAAGAAGTTGAGGAACCTCATTTCTACACTCAAGGCCACCCACGCGCTGTCGCACCGGGCAGTAGGCATCCTGTTGTTGGCTTCTGGAAGAGAACTGCTGCGGTGGTAAGTGGTGCTGTTTGTCACTACGGTTTTTCTTTTTCTCAGCACGTACATATGTGCAGCGCACGTGGCAAAAATGGACTTGATGGTAACAGGGTGATGGATTTTGTGAAAATGTGTTCTGTTCCCTGAGACACTCTACCGTCTATACGTCTCACATTCCATTTGCTACTCAGAGGCGCGGTAGTTGATCCCGTATTGCTTATGGTAGATGCAACGTGCACGCCTCTTCGTAGAGAAAAAGTCTCACTTTAACAGCTCCGCTGAAGAGTTGAGGACTACGAATAGCTTACGCGTCAGTAAAGCTCATGTTTTGCAAACATGCCGCTTTATTAACATCCGCGGGTTGTCTCGAAGGGCTATGGGTCAAACTCGTGTGCTGGTGAGGGGACCCATAACGTCACAGCATCTCCCTCTCGGCCAGCAAAATCTCTGCTGTGTAGGCGTTTTTCGTAGGCCGGCCCAGAACAGTTGGCCGCCGGTAGCCTCCGTAGCATGTCCGCCATTAGGGGAAACTTGCCGACTATACTGAATTGCTGTTTGGGTATACAGGCGCTTGCGAAGACTTCTGTCTCTTCAGTATTAAAAAGGAAGTAGTAGAGGGACCTGGACAGACCTCAATAGCATCGAAGCCAATGGAATCACGGGGCCCCACAATCCTATTTTACAAACGATATACCTGGCCCGCATGCAACATGGTAGAAGACTGAAAGTTGTTCGCCCGTAAGAGTTCTGGAGGCGGCTCTTAACGCCCACTTGCTATTTGGCGCAGTGACAGACAAGGAATCGCCTGCACTGGACGTCTTCAGCTTGCTGGCGAGGTGTTTGGCTGGGGGTACAAGCATTTTTGTAGGCGCACGTACAAAATTACGCCTAAGTTCTTTTTTTTTTCATGAGTTCTGTGGTCGATAGGTGCAGAGTTTTCTGGGCAGTGCTCTTAACTTGAATTGCTTTCTTCTTAGTTATATTGCTTTGTAGTGCTTCTGAGCGGAGCCTCCTCAGAGTGCCATGGCGCAAAAAATGGACGGCCACAGAAGTTCAAGAAATTTCCTTTGTTCACCCGAATGCTTGCACTGGGATCTGCGCCCTTGGCCGTCATCATAAGTCGATAAGGAAACCCACTCTGTCTTTCGGTACTTCGCGCATGGAATGAAGTAGCTCGCAACTGGCAAAAGTTCACACAAAATAGAGCCTTGGTGACCGTTGTTCAGTCGTAAAATCTCGGGGTCGCCTTCAATTCGTCTCTGCTCCGCGCAGTGTCGCTCGCAGACGCCACCTTAACCCAAACACGAGTAGGGAGCTGAGCGTGATGTGACAGCCACAAACCATCCCGCAACAGCAAACTATCCCGTATCCCCAGTATCGCCTACACCATACGAAAGGAACAGCTAGATTCATGTGCCTGCCTCAACGTTAGCGCTCATATATATTGTATTACACTTCTTAGGATTATGACCTTCTGTGCCATTAGGGTACACCGACGTCTTACGTCGAAGTGGTGTATGCCTGTACTTCCTGCGGGGCACGGACAACTTCGCGTGATGTGCTGCGCAGAAAAGGTTGTGGAAGCGTGTCTGCGTTGATGACATTTTCGTTTATTAGACGCTGAGCAATGCCTCTATGACCCTGTCTATCAATGTACTTGTACGTTGATCTGCTGCTGCGGTTGCTTGGAGGAAGAGAATACTCGTGCCTTTTTTCCTCGCACGACAAAGTGGGACGCATAAACGCACCAGCATACATATAAACACACACGCGCGGCCGCAGTTACACTTCCACGAAGATTAAACGCTCC
>NW_021148097.1:0-4395 GCF_002837175.3 Physeter macrocephalus
TTGAGTATAACAGGTTCGTTGTTTCACTTCCAAAGCGACCGTGAAACGTATGCTGCCCCGCTATGCGTAGCCGTTATCTCATCAGACCTCTCTCCCCATCATGCGCCAGAATTAGTTTGGCTCCAGCTGCACAATTACCCTATAGTGACATAACAATGCCAAGTCGTCACTGTACATCCAGACAAAGCGAACACGTTTTCTTCAGCGCAGCTGTCGCCACTGTCAGTCTTCTTCATGACAGGAGACGCGTGATTCGCGACCGAGTGTGTTCCACTGGCCACACTAGGGTTCACTGTCGTGTCTTTGTTTAACACCATCTAAAATACCTGAACCTTAATATATGAACAAAAACTGCAAAAGCCTAAAACCTAAGCAATATATTTCTCGCATTGTCTTCCCTCTGAAGACGCACCTGCAGGCGCCCCCAGCACCACATAAATGCCGTAAGCGCCGCTGTCTGCATCATAAAGTGCAACGCTACGAGAACGAAACAACATCAAAGAGCCGTAGTTCTCCGTACGTAGACAGCGTTACAACAGCGACATCGTGGAGCGCTTAGATGTGCACAGAGGCGTGCATATGTGCCACACAGTCATGCCACAGATATGTTTATCCTGTCAACTTCTTCTTCGGGACCGTGGATCCAAGCCACATCTGAACCTTTTGCACCAACTGCGTATATACAGGCGCCCACACAAGAATAGCCCTGCATTCACCTGAGCACATGCTGCCGGGGTAGCTTCTTTTACGACCTCTTATACGAACACGTTTGTTTGCCGTACACAACCGCGGTCAATCACCATCTGTCCTTGTGACAGGGTGGCGTAATGAACCGTGTCGACGTCCTAAACTCGCAAGCACTGTTCCCAGGCCACGCGGAGCCTCCTCGGCAGCAGGCGCCCTGCGTCAGCAGCACAACACTGAACACGCTTTGTCGCTGGCATCCCGCTTGAGCACCAGGAATCGAGTGAGTAGAACATCCGGTCAACAGCGTAGTTTGTAGGTAACTGCCTTCTCCGCCTCCGCCAAAACTCCAGCAGACAAGCGCACCACTGCTCGATCAAGACGTAGTCATCCAGACCATATCTGTCCTCGTAGCCCTCTTTTCAGCGCATCTTTCCACCAGACTATCCCCTCGAGTTCTGACGTGTTCCCTCAAAGTCCATCTACTCCAAGTTTGCCAGGACAGTCCCACGACGAGTACGCCGGTGGCACCACGGACAAGTAGAGTGCCTTGCGCCTACCTTTTGCTCGCTAGGACTGCATGCCTTCGTGCTCGTGCTAGCCTCTGTAGCTTCCTCAGGATATTCTCTCTGACTGTGATCCCCTGGGATTAGGTAAACACCCACACCCGCGCCTCAACATTTGGTTCGTGCACGTAAACTCACAGCCACGTTCCACGTCTCCTTAAACTGAAGCGCGGCATCACAAGACGTGACATCTTCACTGTTTCGGAGCCTCCAGGCACATCATTTCTTCAAATGTCACGCGCTTTATCCACCTCCGCATTACAGTGCATGATACCTGAAAAGGACTTTCCGCCTTCCGCTTTGCATGCCATGGATCTACTTTGCCTGTTCAGCCGGTCCAAACAGTGTCAAGAGGCACAACTTACCAGGATGCCATAGCAGTGCTGCCCCCGTCTAGATCTGCAATATGTTTCTTTACTGTTGCAACGCTTGAAAGTGGCACTTCTGTTTGTGCGGACAAAGGGTACTGGCTTTCTCGGAAGCTTCGTCCTGCTCTACTGATGGGGGTGGATACGATTCATTAACAATGCGATAAAAACCGCCGTGCATGACAACATAAGCCGTGGCAGTTTGTATTTAGGTATAGCCACAGCATCTCGTACAGGTGCATCCGTTAGCACGTCTCCGAACTACGGCTAAGCGAGTAAGCACTTCTCCATCACCCGCCTGCAGTCTGAAACCTCACATCATGCAGGTCCCCACAAGTTACTTTTCCTTGCTTGGATTCCCTTCCTGCAACCGTTGAGAGTCCACCGCCGTTCATCAGCATCAACTCGTTTACGACATATTTTATTCAGTCCCCATCTGACACCTTAGCAACCGACGCCAATGTACAGAAGTGTTGCCTTAGAGCTCCCATCACAAAGAACTTCCGGCACACCTTTAATCTGCATAATACCGATCCTTCCTGTCTACGAACGTATCACGAATTTACCTACATGCCTGGGGAAACGCTATGACATTGAAAAAGCCGTTGCGTGTCCCGTGGCGCCACCTCCGCGCACGTGCCCAGCAAACACGAGTTGCGTACCGCATCCTGCGTCATTTGAGACCTTATGAGAAATCTACCAATTTGGAATCTCGCTATACTTTTTTACTGGCAAACTGCAACATTCTCAAGTGTACCGTTTCAGCAACACATGAGCATGCTGCAGCTCTGAAACGCCATTAATGCTGCACCCCTACAGAAGCTCCTTTCAAAGAGAGACAAGCCTTACCCGTCGCTCCAACATTCCTTAACACATACCCGCATCCAGTCAAGGCAACCCAGACTGCACTTCAGGTATACGGTGCGCCACCCAAAACTCCCCTTCTCCCACAGCGCCACTCAAACAGCGTCCTCCATCACCTACAAGCGTCTTCCCCACTTCGCCTCCTCGCGACAACGTGGACAGCATGTAGCCCCGTATACGTGCTTTGCGCCTTCAGCAGGTGTGTAACCCTTCTTACTACCTATTGTAAACGCCGTGAGCAATGAGCGCGAATGAACCATCGTATCCCTGCAGTATACAGATTCATCCTACTCACCCTTCCGGCTTCGCCCCGCTTGCGTACCTAGCTCCTTCGAGAAGGGCAACAGCTCTTTTCATCGGACATCTCATTCCTACACCACCCCGCCCCACTTGCACCGAGAGCTGCACTCTCTCTCTTTTCCACAGTCCAGACCACGCGCTGCTCCCTCACCCACGTGTCGCCCCTGCAGATCGTGAACGCCGTGCAATCCGATGTTTTTGAAGCACAGGCACACTACTTCGCAACCCTATTTCTCTTGATACTGCACATCAAACAAGCCGAGGATGTCGCTCGGTGGTTGAGCTCCCCTACGCCACTTCCGAACACACCAAATCGTCGGCGGCCACAAAGGACCCTTTGTCTCTTTCCCTTCTGGGGGCTCGAGCACAGCCCGCGGTCACGAAAACATATTCCTGGTACACAGCATACATGCTGAAGAAGTTATTTTTCTCCGCGAAAACACCTGTTCCTACATATTCTGCATTCTGACCCCAGCGAGTGTATCGTCAATCTGGTTGGGTCGTAATGTTGGTTCCAGTTGTCTGAAGTCAGTCTTTTGCGTATATCTTTTGCGCTGCTGTACTCCCAAATTGACCACACGATAACACGGTACTGGCGGCAGCCAGGGTTATTCACATCAGCAGTAAGTTCTTGGTACCACCACACACACCCCAGTCGAGTACTGCAACTTTTCAGCAGCCACCAAAGACCAGGCGTCAAAACTGAGTGTGTTTACGTTGGCCCACTACAATTTGCAACGATGCACGCGCTTTCAAACTCCCACGATCTTTCTCCACGCAACGTTAGCGTACTAACTTTCCGTATACGTGATAATCAGTTCTCCTGTCGAATTCCTGCATTACGCACAGCAATGCCACACCCTTCCGTGGCTGTGTTTCCTGCAACCACGAGCTTTTCCGCTGCACCATCATATTGGAGGAACCAGCGCAGACCCGTGAACCTACTAGCTGCCGAAAAAGCGCGCAATCCCAATGCACGTACCTAGGACGTCAACCGACACCCGGGCCCCGTATCTCACAGGTATCACACAAGCCCGGGACGTCCACCATTAACCCGATAATGTATTGCTTCCAGCTGCAAGCAATCCAACCGTGTCAAGCCTTGCCGCCACCATTTTTTGCTTCATCCCTCTAGCGTCCCAGATCCCGACGTCGGTGCGGTCAAGCTATGAGTAATACTGAAGTGCTTCTTGCCAGTCAAGCATGCAGTTGAAGGAGGTTCATCAAACACTACGTCTCGAACAATCAACGCCACCTAGTACCATCAAGAAAGAATGACAAACGCATGCCGTAAATCGTGCAACCCCTCATCTTCTGCAGTCAGATCGCCTTACGCTGTCCAGATCGGTCACACCACGTTGAAATCTCCACACTGCACTGGAATGGATACACATGCAATTGGTCACTCAGTGCGTATCCCGGCCCCATGTTCGTACAGAGCACGTAATTGCACACACGCGGGAAATCCACCCACTCTTCACCACACAACCTTCGTCCCGGGCGACAACCCAACGGAGGGAGGAGGCGAAGCGCAGGTATTTTTATCTGCAAAATCCACGGCCGACTCAACGACTCTCACTCAAGCCATCCATAATCCACGTGAAGTCTACACA
>NW_021148097.1:7663-8125 GCF_002837175.3 Physeter macrocephalus
TCTTTCTTGCACCAAAATACTCGAAGAAACAACGTGAGACGCCACTGACATCCTCATTTGTCCTGATAGCTGCACTAAAAACTGGACCTCACTACGCACGGTTTTGGCAAGTCTACGGACAGCTGGAGCTTGCATCAGACACATACACACGGCTTCCAGACGTCAAGCGTTAAACCATCTACATGCTGCTTTCGGCTGCAACCAGTACAACCCTTTCCAGCCTTGCCGACACCCCTTCATGCCTGCAATACTGACGCGACTGATCCGACTCAAGGTTGCAGGCGAGGTAGGTTGACCTAAACTTGCACCTTCACCAGACCAACCTCATCATACCAATCAACCCTCCTGATACATACCAAATGTTCATTCGCTGCCACGCGCCGCCCGAATCCGCCTGCAGAGCATATACAAACCCCTCATCCCCATCAGTTCTACACAGGCGCCGCTGCTATGCGCTACCAG
>NW_021148097.1:9208-10179 GCF_002837175.3 Physeter macrocephalus
GTGAACTTCGTTCTCTCTTGAACCTCCTACGATGGAGCACCGAATTGAGATATTATGCTCACAATGCCCCGCCCCGATTTGCCATCATGCATGCTCCTTGCGACGTCCACAGGCTCCTTGTCGCGCCGCCAGCGCCCTGCCGTTCCCTTCACGTGACGCCCGTGTTTCTAGGTACAGTGCGCCCCTAAGCCCCAGGATGTACATGCCTCTACTCGGATGAATATCGTGCTGCCACACATGCATTTCGCTCCCTTCGTTACACCCGCTAACAGTAGTCGGAGGACGAGAACTCTCTCATTTGTCCTGGTAGCTCATCTGATCCCTTAAATTTCTATGCATTAGTCTGGTACGTCTACGACCACCTCGGCCCTGCGTCAGACACACGCACACAACTCTGCGATGACAACCATTACACTGCCTATGTGTTGCCTCCGGTTGCAAGCACCCAAACCACTTCAAGTCTTCCCAGCACCCTACTACTTCAGCCTCCTGCGCGCCACCGCATCTCTACGACGTTGCGCTCAACCAGGAAATAGTATCGACGCTTGTGATGCGACTCAGATCTGGAGGTGAAGGAAATTAGACAAAACCCATCCATTCAGAATGATAGACGCGCGTCCATTGTCACACGTCCGTCAGCGTTTGCCTTCCAGTTCGTCTAACGTTATACTGATCGGTCGCAGGAGGTGGTTAGAACCTCCACGAGTCTGTGGAATTGAGAATAACACAATCGTCCACTCGCTGCGAAGCGCCGCCCCGGTGCTTCTACAGAGCATTTGTTCTGTCGGCAAGCTCCACATTCTACTGAATCTTTCTGCGTAAGGCGAACCCAAAACCACGTGGAGCCTATGTAAGCCTCACTCCATTGCTTATCCGCGCGCCATACTGTTCTCAAAATGGAAGTCTTGCGCCGTGCCTTTACCACAATCTGGGATCTCCCCTTCAGCAGCAGAAAAGGCTTTGTAGCCCCA
>NW_021148098.1:0-2288 GCF_002837175.3 Physeter macrocephalus
CAGCATACACTCAATCGACCCTGCTCACATGTGTACGTACTATTTACAAATGTATGTGTACGCACGGAGGCACGTGGCGGTGCTCACACGTGAAAAACAGATACAAACACAGATGTGCCTGTGCAACTAGTAGCACACACGTAAGCCCACGGAACTTCTCTGTGGAGCTAGAGCTCATACACGTCTGTCATGCGTCGTGAGATTATATGAGGGCGTTTATACCAGAAATGGATCTTCGGACTGCTACTAGCAGAATTCAGATTTCTTCAGAAAAAATCGGAAGACAGAGCCGCATGCCTTTCTAACACGTAAGTCGCAGTACACGCATATATATATATATATATATATATATATATATATATATATATATATATATATATATGCTTTGGAGTGTATGTGTGGACACACATGCACGGGTGCTTCAATTTGTATATATGCGTATATACGAGAGTATGCCTGTATGTATGTAGAGAGACATTTGTATAAACAGAGGCGTGCATCGCTTTCTGGAAATACATGTTGAACGCCTGCGTGGCCTGTTCCGGTGAAGGCAAATTGTTCTTGATCTTTTCCTTCTACACATTGCGACGTACCCCCTGCGGGACGGTCGAAGATCATCTATCCAGTGTCGCCGAGTGAGCGTTTAACACCCGTACAGCAGTGACATACAACCAGGTACTGGCTACCTTGCTGAAGAGTGTGTATAGGCTTCACGTCTACGGACGCATATATTGGACCAAGTGATGTGAGTGAATCTACCAGGCATATATGTCTCACAAAGAAAAAATATACGGCTGAACATCTACAAGCATATGCGCATTTATATTTGTGTGTAGATTAAGCGTACCGTATCGAGAGAGACGAACGCCGAGAAGGGCGTCGCGCACGAGCATCTGCATGGGCGTCAGCGCGTATGGATTGTGTTTCTCTCTATAAAGAAGTAACAAAGGACGGAGGAAGACAGAGAGGGAAGAAACATTAACGACTTCGGTGTAGCCCGGAGACAGCGGTCGACCCCAGCAGAAGAGAAGCAACACCACGAGAAACCGCTGAGACAAACAGGTAGGTAAGAAGTTCCCCATGTGACTGCGTTTTGTACAAAGCTAACAGGGAAGGTTCCGTACACATGTACGTGTTCGGATATGAATATGTATACTTATAGAGACTTGTTTAGGCTGGAACATGCGTACGTATGTCTACACCCGTTCGCGCGCGCCTGCCGTTATGCATTTACATCTTTGTAGAGAGACAAACAAACAGACACAGACACACGGAAACTTCTGCACGAAGAGATACATGCGTTTCCCTGTTTCCGTGACTGCCTGCGTGAGGCAACATCAGAGGCACCCTACTAGCAAAATGAACAGTCGGCTCACAAAGCAATGGGAAGCGCTGCAGTATCGGCTGCGGCGCCTCCGTAGGCTGCTGCGTCCGCAGGAATGCCGGATACGAAGGGCCAGAAGGCTCGGCAGAATATGTCAAACCTGCAGAAAAAGAAGACCACGAATGCAGCAGAGGGACAGCAGTAGACAAATGAATTTTTGAAAGGCTGCTGTTAGTGGGGAGAAGAAAAATATGTTACAGTTGTGCCTCTGGCACAATGATAAGATGCTGGTGGTGCAGTTACCACAGGAAAGACGTGTGCAACACTCGGCCCCTACGCGCAGATATCTGTATACACCTACATACATCTTCACAAATAATTTAACTTTATAATATGTACACTTAAAGCTATCTGAGAAGTTATATATATATATACATATATATATACCCGTTCACGTGCTACGTAGAAGCTCGAAGAGGCAAAGTATCTACAACGAGCGTCTGCTGGCTGGTGATTCTACGAAAACTGCAGCATCCGCTTTCCTTCCCCAGCACTACTTTACCTCGGCGCACGCCGTGGATGGCCGCCAGGCCTACGCCAGGGGAGTTGCCGCAGCATTTATCTTCCGTTTTAAAAGCACTGCACGCACTGTTGTGTTGCTGCTTCCTTTCCCCCCTTGAAGCACTGTAGGGGTCTCCAAATCTGTAGTACCTGGTAGCTTCTTTCCCTGTGCAGCCAAAGAAGCTCAAGGCGAGGAACGTCTTCTAATTCAAACGACGGCTGCGTGACGTTTTGGTCTTTCCTATTGAGGTGGAAGACGTCGCGTGGAGCCTATGTGGCTCGATTCGTACAAGCTTGTGCTAGTGAGACTTAGAATAAGTGGGGAGAGACTTTCGCAGAAGAGTGGAGCTGACTTATATCAAAGGCAGCTGGCCACAGCCACTACAGGGTACTAGTTGACCCC
>NW_021148098.1:4103-4526 GCF_002837175.3 Physeter macrocephalus
AAGCGCACCCCAACCTCCACGAGCGGCCAGCCTCTAGAGAAAAGGGAGATAGGTGACAGGAGCCTGTAAGAACAGGTGAACCTGCTTGAATATAAAGAGGCAAAGTTGAAAGAAGGAAGTACGAAAATGTGTCTGCTGAAACGGGTGTTTGTAAAGAGAGAGTTTCGTTGATATTGAAGCGAACTAACGTAAGACGAGCACTCTACATACGGGGTGTGATGTAGTTGTAGACCGAGTTGCCGACGGCGCTTCGTTCAATACAGGAAGGAAGGAATCGCCTTACAAAACCCACATAAGCCGCCACTCCTGAGAAGCCCTTAGAAAAACGTGCGTAATGTGGAGAAACGCAGGTTCCTTTACAAAGAACATTACAGCACAGGACATCTTTTACAGGCTTCACCTCTCTTTAGCTGACGTAAGAGT
>NW_021148098.1:6084-9561 GCF_002837175.3 Physeter macrocephalus
GTAGTAGTGGTTGCTACTACCATTGCCGATGATGACCCTAGAGAAATTTGTTCCGGAACGTGTAGAGGCAGTGTCTGCCCCTAGTTAGTGATATCGATGTCGCCCACAGATGTCCCCACAAATTCACGTAGGTGAGCACTGCGTAGTATCGGGCACACACTTGGACTTCTCGTGCATTCGCTTTAAACTGTAGGTACGCCATATGGACGCTCTGCTGTCATTGTGCTTACTGGGGACTGGTGCGGGGGGCAACAAGATACGAATACGGAGGGAACTTTTTTTTTCTTCCAAGATACGAGGAAAAAATGAATCGTGGTTCCTGTATCTGCAGGATCTCGAAGAAGACATCAACATGACAATGGCAGGTCGACTCGTAATACACGTAGAAAGCGGTCTTCCGCAGACGTGAGGCGCACACGTTGTCGAAGCGCTTCCTGCACACGCCCCCCGCGTTTACTCGTTTACTCACAAAGCGTTTGATGCAGGGTGACGCAACGGGAAAGATGCATCGAAACAGCATGAATGAGTGTTACAGGGAGATTATAGATGTTTGAATACGTTGCTACAGAAATTGTGACCTGTGTGCGTGCACTGGGACGCGCGTAGCCTCGCGACTGAGAAGCAACTCGCCCTCAGATCAGGCACATCGTCTCGTAGAAGCCACGGTAATCAAAAGCCAATATAAAAGGGAAACTCGGGCTCCGACACTCTTTTACACATTTACCTCTGTAATAAAGGAATTTGCCTCACTGGCGCCAAGTGTTTGGCCCGGGGGTGGAGGACGTCTTGCGTGCGAATAGCGGCGAAATGGCTAGCTGATCAAATTACAGATAAAGACGACAAAACGAAGGCGGACCGCCGAATTCATGCGAAAAAGAGGACGGGCAGGAAAAAAGAAGGCGGCCTGAGCTGCGTATTCAGACTGAAGTTTCACTGTTGTACAGCCACAGCTCCCGTCGTCCGTGTTGTCTTACAGACATGTGAAGCAGCCTGCTAGCCACTGTGCGACACATCGCCCCATAGTTTGTTACAACGAATATTACATAGCCACCATTGGCAAAGGAGAATAGGAATGCAGCGGTCGGAGTGCTGTCTGCTGCAATTGTCGCGGGCAGAATTTACCGAGTAGCCTGCACACAATCACTGCTGTGTGCCGTAGGATGAGGTAAGGACAGGAAAGTCACCGGAGGCGGACGCATGTTCATTCGTTGTCCTATCACGAGACATCATCCCGGCCCCCCCACGTAGGAAAGTGGCAGACAGTGTGTCTTCGTTGGGAGCTGCCCTTGTCACCTTTAAAGGAAGTCTCTGGGCACGGTGGTTCTCCTACTATCACCCTACCGTCTCCATCTTCCTTTGAAATCACCTTCCGATACCTGCGTTGCAATTTTCCGACGCCCACACACCGACACAATGGGGTCTACTCTGAAATAAGCGCCGACTTCCAAGGAGATGTTCTTGGGTGCAGCTGTGTGTAACCCCAGGCGCATGACCATAAAGATGGGTGATATAGGCTTCACGGGTTCACGCTGACAGATCATCTTCGTAAACTAGCCGGCAACTCGTAAGACGTAAAAGCTTCAGCTGAAAGGCGCATCTGCAAGTCCGTCCGACGCCAGACGCTCACTTCATACACATCAGGTAGGGTGGAAGGCTGAAGAATCGTAGGGTCCTATGGTTGCGCGTGCCTCCGTGCCTTTGCATATGCAAATCTGATCACGAGCCCTGCACATCGGTCAGTGCTTCACTATCGGCCTCTTACGCATTCCGAAATACCTGCAGGAGTGCTTAGTGGGTGGTGTCGACAACGTCCACTCATTAGTCCAAGCGGGAAGTGTGTCTACCTGGCTGCAACGACTCATCTCTGCAGGTACGTGTTTGGAAGCCAGCGAGTGGCCTGATATGTAAATTTGTGCGGGTGCATTGTTGCATTCAACGTCCGGTGACCAGATACACACCTATGTGATGGCCGGTGATCATACGGGAAAAGGCAGCAGTTGTGAAATTATAATGCTGAAACCCCTAACGATGTGTGAGCAATATGCCAGTCGGATAGTCTTCTTTGAAAAGCCTTGGGCAACATCACCCTAAGGAACATTTGTATGTTCACGTAACTAAAGCACTGACGTTTACGATCTCTTGCCATTTACAGACAGTAGCGTATCAGACCTCATCAGTCTGGGACTGCCCGTGCGCAGAAGAGTAAGACGGAGTTCGCACAACTTGGCATCCGCGCTGTTTCTCATCTTCACCAGATGTACACGTGGTCTGGTAACTACTGAAACTCAGGTAGGAATGCTCGGTGTGATGCTGTCCCTCACGATATTGATGTGGGGTTCGTCTCCACGCGGTCGCTTCGCTGTATACAGAAGGGGAAGCATTCTGTACATTCACAGTATGATTTCAATGTAACTGCAGAAGTTGGTTAGATCCTGAGTTGGAAAGACAGTCTACGCTTTTACAATCTGCACTTCACGCGGAAGTTTAACTGTAGCTGACGTTTCCGTGTACCTCTTACACATCCGGTTTTCCAACATCCATACTTCTAAGCACCCCCCGGAAAACGAGCACACACACGGCGGCACGTGCTGACACGCGGGCACGGACCAATCAAACGTGGTGTCTACCGTCAGACACGGTAAGTCACTTAACATGCACTGATCTGTCTCTGTCAGCCCGGGTAACATTTTTGCTCTTTTCAAAATTTTAGCGCCCCGGCGTTGTCCAGCTTTTATGGAGCGCGTGTTCCGCAACGAAGAAAGGAAGCTTGTTTCTAAACTTTCATGCGTTTAGGTCCCGGCTGAAACCTATTGCTGCATGCAAGATGTGCTTCTTTGCCATGCCCTGCAGTCCCCGGGTCGCCGGCTGCCAGCGCCCCTGAACCCGGAAAAAGGCAGCTGCAGCCTACTAGGTGTTAACTGACGTTCCAGGAGCACGGATGTGCAGTACTATGGACAACGTTTTTGACGCCTTTTTCGTTGCACGTTTGTACACTGGACGTACCCCAACGAGTGCATCCATATGTATGCGAGTATGTACGTACACCACCAATGTTTGATCCCAAAGTGGGTCCTTGATGTCCTGCACGTGCGCGGCACCAGCGTCCCCGACTAAAACCGCGAGGGGAAGCAGTACTGTCAAGCGAGACCCGAGACCGTGCACCCAAGGAGCATATGAGCGGAACAGCGCCAGCTGGGTGCTCTGTGGCCTGGCCTAACAGTATTGTCTCCACTGGTAATATTAGTCGAGTGCACTGCAGGTACCCTTTGCACGTATGCTACTGCTTGCTTTGTTTGTGTGCCGTAAATCTGCGTGGCACGGGCGCGAGTGGTGACTCGGCACTGCAGCGCCATGTGCCCCCACTGACTTTGATGAGGAGCGTTTTTCTGACAAGTGTCTTTGCTACTTCTGCACTGGGATTTCCTAGAGCGCTCTGCGATGGACTGCTGTCCATCGCTGAGCATGTGGCCCATATAC
>NW_021148098.1:9910-10169 GCF_002837175.3 Physeter macrocephalus
CCATATACACATGGGCTTTTCTACTTGGGGTGGCATTGTGAGATGGAACCGCGACTTGTCTCGCCGTATTTCCGCTCCCGGCACGAACTCACTAAGCTTCTTCACTTGCCCATCGTCGTTGTAGAAACTTGTAAACGATACAGATGGCAGGCCGAAAGCACAGTCGAAGATGCCGGTCTGTTTCTCGACCAGCACTAAAGTGCACGCCTGCTGGTGAACAGGAACATCACAGCTCACCGTAGGAGGAAGCGGTGTCGTC
>NW_021148099.1:0-10165 GCF_002837175.3 Physeter macrocephalus
GAAATAAACCACAAAGGCCAAGGTAACTACACAGGTAAACGCAAAACCCTGTATTGCTGCACTTTTGGTTTGTATCTCCTCTTTTTGTTCTCATATATGATTTAAAACACAAATGTATAAAGCATTAACTATAAATCTCTATTAATGGTCACCAAATGTACAAACACGCCATGTGTCACCATAATTAAATAAAGAAATGTGGCACAGCTAGGGAAAAGCAGAGTTTTATATACTCTCGGCGCAGTCCTCAGAAATGATTCAAATTCCATTACACGAAAATGTCACTTTTCAGTCGCCAGTCACACGCCAGAGGTGAATTGTAGTGTAGTGTCTGACTGCATCCTTTGATGTTTGACTGCTGAGGGCTTTAAACGTCAACCCTCCCTCTTCCCCAATGCCCCACACTCTCTCCTCTGGCACAGTTGTAGCGTGGAGGGGAGGAGGAGTGGGCCTCAAACTACACTAGCTACTGCCAGCACAAGGGAACTGTCATGCGGGCCCCATCCACTAATCACAGTAGAACTCCCAAAGCAATTTTTTCCTTTCCTGACTCTCTGAAGTCTTTTTTGGAGCAGCTTGAAAAGGCTGCCCTGCTCTCCCCCCAGAAGCCTCCTCATATAATGAATATACTTTGCATCGCATCTCGGTAGTGTGTGTGTGTGGTGTCACCAGTCTTGATTGACCTTTGAACCCAGCTTGGGGTAGGGGTCCATACTGACTCAGGGTGGCAACAACAGCTCTTCTCGCCAACCTTCCCAGGAGCGAGCGCACTGCAGAATGTGTGCTTCCCATCCGTGAAACGTTAGGGTCTGTCAAATTAGATGTCCCAGATCCCAAGCCGGTGTGCTTACTGGAAGTAAGGGACACAGCTTATGTTCTCCTGAACGTGAAGTTCCAGCTAACACCCAGTCCTGCCTCTCTGCCCAGCGGCAGTAATAAATGGGATTAGCTTAAAATAGTTGACGATTTCTTCCTCGTTTTCAGCATCCGTTACCCTTGACCACTCGGCTAAGTGGTGCTGAGTACCACAAAAAGTCTCGGACTGTTGACCGAGAAATGATTCTAGGAAGCCTGTCTTGTTAACTTCTGCCATGCTGTATTAGTCTGCTCAGGCTGCCCTAATAAAATGCCATAGGCTGGGCGGCTTAAACAAGACATTTATTTATTTCCTACAGTTCTGGAGGCTAGGAAGCCCAAGGTCAGGGTGCCAGCATGGTGGAGTTCTTGGTGAGGGCCCTCGTTTTGGCTTGAAGATAGCCGCCTTCTTCCTGTGGCTTCACGTTGGGGTGGTGGGCGAAGAGTACCATCTATGGTCTCTTCCTGTAAGGGCAGTAATCCCAGCGTGTGGACCCCAGCCTCCTGACCTTACCAAAACTGAATGACCTACCAAAGACCCAGTCTCCAAATACCATCTCCTGGGGGCGGGGTGGGGTGGGGGATGGGCTTCATCGTATGAATTTGGGAGGCAGGGGGTGTACACAATCCAGTGCAGAGCAGGTGCTCAGCCCAGTCTTTAAAAGAAGTATCTCTCTCTGTCTCTGTCTCTCTCTCTTCCCTCTCTCTCTCTGTCTTCATTTCTTGGAGGCTACAAGTGAATTGGGGAGCCCTGATGAAACACTGTCCAGCTCCTGTCTTTCCTGCTTCTTCCACTCTCCATTCTCACTGCATCCATATCGACTTTCTATGTCCTTTTCTAAGTAGCCTAACAGCATTAAAACCTCCAGATTCTCTTGCTGTCTATTGTTGGAGGTTTTAAGCGTTGCTGAGATTTGATCTATACACCTTCTCTCTCTCTCGTTTTTGAACTAAGTGTTTCTCTATCAGCGTGAGCTGCCCCAGGGTGGCAATTGGGGAACACATGCAGGTTCCCATACCCCAGGGTGCTGCCCTTTAGGGACATTATAGTTTTGCTCTTGCAGTGGTGGAATGCAAAGGAAGGGATTCCTGTGCGCTCAGAGGCTCAGGGTGAGCTGGGCCTTTAAGGCCTCCAGGGTAGCTGAAGACCTTGATCACTCATTGGTCGGTGCGGCTGTCAATCCTTGCCTGCTGGCAAATTAGCTTAGAGCAGGCGCTGGAGGAAGAGGTCCTTCGTGGATCCTTCCAAGGTCAGCCTCCTCTAGCCAGCCAGTAAGGCTCTTTCCCGCCCTGTGCGCAGCGGCCTCGGCCCAGTCTCGGTGAGGCGCTCCGCGGGCCAGCCGTCTGCCCTTCCCGTGGCAGGGCCCCCAGAGGTATCTTCGCAGACTCTTGTCCCCTGTGCAGCCGGCTTCTCTGCAGCCCCCCCACCCCGTTGCAGAGGCCCCGCTGCTAACAGCGTCCCCTCCTTCAGCGACACTGAGCCCGGCGGCCGCCATCTTTCCCGCGGCCGTCACTGCAGCCCGATCTGTGTCTGACGTGTCCCTCCTGCCATGTCTGTCACAGAGGAGCGCGGGCCGATACCAGGTGGCTAGGACTGAGCTGGTGGTGGGGCGGGTGGCGACCCCAGCCCCCTCGGGGTCCGCACATCCCCTTCGAGAGGAATGGATGGAGTCGAGGGGGCTGCGGCCCTTCTGGCCTCCCTGGGGCTCTCCAGATCCTTTCACGGGGAGGATGGTGGGCGGGAGGCCGCCCAGGGTGCAGTGGAAGAAGACTGGGATGTAGAGCTGGTGGTGGAGGAGGAGGAGGAGGAGGAAGCGATGGAGGGGATGGAGGAGACGGAGGAGGGGGAGGATGAAGAGTTTGAAGTCGCGATCGAGGATCAGGAGGAGGATGAGTACCAGTCAGAAGAGGGGTTCGAAACTGAGGAAGAGTTTGAGGAGGAGGAAGAGACAGAAGAGGAGGACGAGAATGGGCAGGAGGGTGCGGGAGCGGTCGCGGGCCACGCGGCCCCCATGGCGCAGTTTCAGCCCCTGTTCCGGGATGTGGTCCATTGCCTTCTGCACCACAGCCAGGACAACGACCGTGTCCTGCTCTGGCCCAACGCCGGCCGCATGACAGTCGGGTGCCGCTCCCGACGACCCTCGGACCCTGCAGAGGATGCTGCGCCTCCTCAGGGGCAGGAAGACCTGGGAGAGGCAGGTGAGGTCTGGGGGGCGAGTACCAGGAAGAGGGCACCCCACCCTGGGAGCCGCAGGAACCTGCAGAGGGGGCGGCGGCAGCGGAGGCCGAGTTCTGGGCGGACGAGGTCCTGGCTGATGCCTCGCGACGCGGGAACCTGCAGAGGGGGCGGCGGCAGCGGAGGCCGAGTTCTGGGCGGGCGAGGTCCTGGCTGATGCCTCGCGAGTCCTGGGATGCGGGGGCGTGTGGACCCGACGACGGGGCCCAGGCTGGCGAGGGGCGGCCCAGTCTTCAGGCCCTGGCAGCCCCTGCTGGGGCATTGGCCTCAAAGGCAGGCCGCGCTCAGCGCTGGCCTCTGGCGTTTAAGCAGAGGGTCAAAGCTCTCAGAAACCTTCAGGCACAATATGCACAAGTAGAAGCCCAATTCTCTAAAGACCTTTAGGATCTTGAGAGAAAGTATGCTGCCTTCTACCAACCGAGGGGCAAACAAATGGCATACCTCACTTTTGGTTGACGGGCTTCTAAAACTGTAAAGATTCTCAGTAGGATGACCTGAGAAAATGATGAAATGGCACAGGGGCACTTTTCAGTGGTTGAGGAATCAATGAGCTTCGCGGTAGAATTTGTCTTTAAATCGGGTGAACATTTTCCAGTGAGGTTCTGGCAGAAACGTACAAAAATGCTCTCAGAATCAAATGATTTTGATGCCTTCTCGAAAGGGCCAGAAATAATCAGCAGCGCAGTGTGTGAGATCGACTGGAAGGAGGGGGATAATGTTGTGAAAACTGTCAAGCAGCAGAAGTGTGAGGGCCATGGAAGTGTTGTATCAACCAATAGGAACATGGCCAGCTATTCTTTTTATTTACTGATTGATTGACATATTTCTCTTCTCCAGATCCTCCTGAGGACAGAGCACTAGATTCTGCTGCTGATTTTAAATCAGGAAATGTTTCCCACCACCTTGTGATGCCAAAGTCCGTATCATTCGACTCTAGAGAAGAGAGGAGCATCAGTATGAAAATGCTGATGAATAGAAAGAGGATGCAAATGAAAAACCAGAAGAAGGACACAAATTGGATATGGTCTCAGCAGGGGGCAGCTCTGGAGAATACAGGTATTATTATATAGTGCAACCATTCCTGACATATACCTGTTACTAACAGCTCTCTGTTTTGTTTTGTTTTGTTTACATTCTTAATTTATTTTTTGTTTATTCTTTTAACATCTTTATTGGAGTATAATTGCTTTACAATGGTGTGTTAGTTTTTGCTTTATAACAAAGTGAATCAGCTATACGTATACCTGTATCCCCATATCTCCTCCCTCTTGCATCTCCGTCCCATCCTCCCTATCCCAGCCCTCTAGGTGGTCACAGAGCACCCAGCTGATCTCCCTGTGCTTTGAAGCTGCTTCCCACTAGCTATCTATCATGTTTATAATTTTTTATAAACTAAATAAGAAAAAATTGTTGAAATTTGCTTTTGGAAAAACAATTTAATGTTAATAATGTAGATGTATTCTAGATGATATAGAAGGAAGTGTGTTCTGAAATATATTTCAGTTACAGCCACAAGTCCTTTGTCCTGTAGCTTTAAGGCTATTACAGATGGGAGATTTATCAGGCCTGGAAATAGAGACCTATATTTTTTTAGAGGTCTAAAATATAGAGACCGATATTTTTAGAGAATGGTCACCAGGAGAAGCAGCTAAAGCGACTAAGCTGTGGACTAGCTGTACCTTCATCCCCTGGCCACAGAAATGGAGTCTCTGGGAATAACAATGCCTTTGAGAAGGTGACTCCTTACAAAGTAGTAAAAAGTTAAGGATTTGAAATAAGACTGCATTTCATGAGTATTTCACAAATATTAGTTCAATTTAGATTTTTTATTCAAAAGAAAAGAAAATTAGCCATAGTAAGATTATTGGTTATCACTGAGTTGGTAATTCAATCTTAGTTTCTCTTTCCTCTACCCATTCATCTTTTCCTTTCTCTCTCTCATCTCTCTCTCTCTCAGTATCACACTCTTTATTTTTCCCTTTCTTAATTTTCACACCTGTGGATGGTTGATAACAGCCTCATTATCATTTTACAGATACGGAAACAGAAGGTCTGGGAATATAAGGGATTTATGATTTGTAACGAGCATAGGCTTAAAAAGGAGCAAAGACTCTTAAGGTGGAAAGACATTTAAATCACAGAGTGGCCTTTCAAGAAAAAAAAAACTAGCATTTATGCTGGTGGGCAAGAGAGAGATGAGGTTGGCGTGATGACATGATATGCACCCTGACAACCAAGGGTCTGGGTTACAAGAAGAAAACATTTTGTTTTCTCCTTGGAGAGCCAACAGATGTACATAGTAGTGACTTATATTTAGAAAGTCCCTGGTGCATGTTATTGGTGTACAATTGTTAATTGACTCTTATCCCATTCTACAGTTGGAAGGCATCAAAAGAACTGGACAGCGAAAGAAAAGAAGAATTTGTTCTTCACGGATATTCTAGTTTTCATTAGCCCACAACACAAATTTTGTTTCAAAGTTCAACATCCCAAAATGATATTAACTGACATCTGACTTTATTCTTACCTTTAACAGATAAATTTGACAGTCTTGTTCACATTGAAAATAAAAGCTTGTTTGACGTGAATAAGCTGCAGATTTTTCTTCTTTTTAACATAAATATCACTGACTCCAATGTATGTGTGTTCTATTTATTTCGGCCCACCTTACTGTCATTGAAAGGGATTTCTTTCAAGTATTTGGTAAGCCTGTTTGAAATCCTTTCATTGCAGCCTCAAAGAAATTAAAATATTAGATTATAAACAACTTGTGTGACGATAGAGATGGTGGCCCAGCCTCCAGTATATGTTACTGAAAGAAACTGGTGGATGACCTAGCTTGCCTGGAGACCAGATGGTGCTGTTGGCCTGGCATGGAGCAGCAGCGTCAGCATCAGCTGGGAACTTGCTTGAAATGCAGATTCTCAGACCCTGCCCCAGACCTACTGAACTGGATATTCTGAAGGTAGGCTGCTAGCCATCAGATTAAATTATAGCTCTTACTAATCCCTGGCATAATGATGAATGTAAACGCTGACAAAAACGTGTACCTTAACAACTATTGGCCTCTTTTCTTAGTAGTTATAACAATTTCTCTCTCTCTAATACAAGTCCCATATACGGAAGCTTGCACTAAAAAAATTACTCTTAAGTGACCAAGGGCAACTTATCCTGAATTTCCCCCGGGTTGGGAAGTCATATTACATATATATATATATATATATATACTCACACACACACTATATATATATATATATATATATATATGTATATATATAAGTCCTCTTTCCTGACAGTGATGCCTCATGCTGAGACAATTCAAGAGGACATAGCTGCCCTGGATTTAACAGAAACTCATGAAGGACAAACTCAAAGTCAAGTGCTGCCTGTTAACAATATCCCACCTGGCCTAAATCAAAATTACTATCCATAGAGCGATTGCCCCCTTCCTGGGCCAAATAAACCACTTAAAACCAGGCCCCCTCTTAAGCGTGGACAGTGAAATGAACAAGAGACGTTGGTTGTATGGGGCCCTAAGGGACAAGGAGCCCAGAGATATTAGATGATCTCTGGTAAATCTCTGTGGAGCAAAGAAAATGTTTCCTAAAGTTAGATTCCAACCTGGCCAGGCTTTTCCTTCAGAGACAACCTTACCTTCCTTGCCTGCCCCTGACCACTGCCAGCGGCAAGGACCTGCTCCCACATCAGGACCCACTGGTCTCCAAGCAGGCCTCTTCTGGCCGACAGTAGCCCATTTACTACGTGAACTGTAAAATAGTAACAACACTGGCTGGCTCTGGTGGACACAGGTGTCCAAAGCTCCCTAAGCCCAGGAAGCACTCATACTCTAAGCCCCCCTGCCCCCCGCCAGGAGATGACGGGCTTTGGAGGAGAATTAATTGAAGGGATAATTATCTGCTTAGCTTTATTTATTTATTTTTTTAACTTTTTGTGTGGCATGCGAGATTTTAGTTCCATAACCAGGGGTCGAACCCACGGCCCCTTCAGTGGACGTGCGGGGTCGACCGCTGGACCGCCAAGGAAGTCCCATCTGCTTAGCTTTTAATATGGGCTTAGTTTTGCTAAAAGATGCTTCTGCGCTGGTCGTTCTCTGAGACTCTTTTCCCATTACTGGAATGGACTTCCTCCGTCAGCAGGTAACCTCATGAAACAAGCCTAAGGATTTGATGCCACTGGTGGGCGCTGGCCAGTGGGAACCAGTTCACCTTCCTCTACCCGTGTAAGAGGTACTGACTAAAAGGAAAGCACTGAAGGATTATGGCCTGTCCTAGCTGACTTAGTTAAAGAAAGGCTATGGATTCCCACCTTTCAGGTCTCTGGGATGGCCTGAGCTTAAAGCCACTACTAATAGAGGCTATCTGTAGACTAGAGAGAGAGAGTTAAACAAGGCTGCTCCCTGTGTTAGAGCCCCTCTAACTATGTACGGTTCCCTTAATGAATGACGTTCAGAATAACACTGGTAAACGGTTCAGAGTCAGAGACTGGGCTAACATGTTCTCTTTATTAAATATCACACTTTGCCTTCCCCTTGGAGGATCAACAGTACACCTTTTCCCCAGTGACCTGTGGGGTACGTGAACGCCCCTGTGATTGCCCATGGGGCCTAGATGCCTGCCCGGCACCAGCCACCTCCCGCAGAGACTCAGCTCTGGCACTGTATCCATGCCATCCTCGTCACGGGACCTGACCTGGCCAAGACTCTGTGTCCCACACCATCACAACTGTGAGTGAACACCTCCCTGAGAGGGGATGGGCGATTGCCCGCCATAAGGTACAAGGCACCTCCTAGGTTGTTAAATTTCTGGGCTATGTTTGAAACTCAAAAGGGTAAACTAGTCCCAGTTTGGTAAAGGAAAAGCTCCTAGTGCTCCAGCCAACGTCCCAGATTGGCAAAGGAGGCCCAACATTTGGTAGGCATGTTTGGATTCCGGTGGCAACCTCAAATATTTGCTGGCCCCCATCTATGGAGTCACCCATAGGACCTCCACTTTTCAGTGGGGACCCGAGCCACAACAGGAACTAGATAAACTGAAGAAGCCTATCATTTCAGCTCTCCCCACTAGTGCTCTGAGGGCAGGACTTACAACTGGAAGTTTCTGCCACCCTAACGTTCACTTACGGGAGCCGCTGGGCCAAATGTCTGTGGGCTTTTGGCATAAGTGACTCCCAGACTCAGTCCAAAGGTATTGGCCAGCGGAGAGGCAACTTCTGGAGGGTACACTGAGCCCTCACTGAAACTGAAGGCTTTACTGGAGCAGAGCCAGTTACCCTGTGGATTGAGATTCCTGTTATGTCCTGGGTAATATCAGAAGCTCCCCGCAGAGCAACAGAGGCCTCTCCCCAAATGACAATGGGATCCACTGGATGGAGCTAAACCTGGCCCTACTAGAGTGCTGCCACTCCATGAGAAAATAAGCACATACCCTGCCGATGAAGTTAATTTACCATAACCTCCCGGCCTTCTCTACTGGCCTTCCGTTAGTGTATCCATGCAAGGCACAGACCTCTCCTCATACGATTGAGGGCTTGACAAAAGAGCTTTTACAGCCCTTGGGACTGCCGCACAGGTTATACCGTCAGACCAGAGTTCCCACGTGCCTGTAAAGCAGACCGGCAATGGGCATTACAAGAAAACATTGCTTGGGTTTTCCACCTATCATCCTATCATCTTCCAGTAGCAGGGATCATGGAAAGACATAATGGACTTTTAAATCAAGGGCCGTTGAGAGAACTTGGAGGGCAGTGGTCCTTCAAGTGGTCAAAAGTACTGCCCACGGTCCAGATTGTAGTAAGTTCATGCCCCTGTGGCATAACTACACCATACCTAAATTCACAACAAATGGCGAGACCACCAGCAGACACATTTCTGTCTCTGCTGGTGTACACATCCACAGCAGACACAACCCAGTTGTCAGTTTTCACAGACATGGGAGCCCAGGCATTGCCATACACGGAAAGGAGACTTTCACCTGGTGCTTTCACCTTTGCTTTCTCCCTCATAGAAAACCCGGAGTTTAGCCACTTCCTTCTTGATCCTGATGAGAACCTGACGTGGACCAGTGATTCTGAAACCATCCTTAGCCTGTGTTCATTCGTCCTCAGTGTAAGCCAAGCAAACTCCCCACCACCGTCTGGAGAAAGAGGTGTCCTTATCTGCCATCCATGTACTTTGCTCCACTAAAGGCACTGTGGAACCACAGGAGGTGGAACGAAACCTCTCCCAGACCAGGTAACCCATGTGAATAATGCCCAGGGAAACTCAGGTCCCCTCCTGATGGCTACAGGTGACCTGTAACCTTAAGCCCTACCCTGTTAGTATGCCCCTTCTTACCTGAGAAGTTCCTGCCCTTGCCAGTGTTGACTATATGTCAATTGACGGTTCACCTAGCCCTAGTAATCTACACACTGCTGTTGACAGGGTCTGTCTGCAAACAGTATACCACATGCACACAACGGGGAGTCTTAGGCATAGGTCAGACTGGGGACAGTGGGAGCCATGCTGTTGGCTATTCAGGTTGGTCAATCCTACTGCCATGACCGCAGATACCAACACTGAGGCTCGCGACCTTCTCCTGTCTCTTCTACCGCTAGCAACCCCCATTCTGGCTAAGCCAGACTCTTTAGATAACGCTCATGACTCCTAGATGCCTTCTAAACCCTCAGGGCCAACTTTTACCTCAGATCCCATGAGACCCAATGTTATGGAGTAGTGCCATTTACCAAATAGAGCCACTATCTCTAGAGTCTTATTTAAGGCCTCCCCAGGGATAGTATGCACCCAGTAGTACAGCCAGCATGCTTGTGATCAGTGTAATCATATAAGAAATGCTGTAATGCACAGCCATACCGACAAACTCTGTGGGGTTACAATTAGATAAAATTATAGCTCTTGCTAATCCCTGGCAAATGATGAATGTAAACGCTGCCAAAGACGTATACCTTAACAACTAGTGGTCTCTTTTCTTAGTAGATTTCTCTCTCTCTAACACACACACACACTATATGTATATGTGTGTATATATATATATACACACACACACACACACACACACA
>NW_021148103.1:0-1376 GCF_002837175.3 Physeter macrocephalus
AGTGTCATTTATCACCATCACCATCAACGTCATCATCATCATCATCTACGTATCATTCAATACCATGGAACCATAAATTCAGATATGGTGTTTTGAGGTGGGTAAAGAGCTACAGAGAAAATGGTTTTATTGCTTGCCTAGACAGTCAGAAATGTTAATACATAATAAGAAAAAAATTATTATGAAATAAGCCAGACAACTGTTTTCTTGGTAAAATATTTGTTTCAGGGATTCCCAGGGATGTTTCTTATTTTCTGGGATTTTTATTCTTCCCTGATTATTAGGTATCGAGTTGTAGTCTTGAAAGGAAGAATAAATCATCAAAAGATAAGGAAAACCAATGGGAAATAAGTATTAGCTCTCTTGATTTTCGTTTGAGACGGGAAAGACTTGGAGAAAGGAACTGAAACATACACATAATCCAATATAGAAAATTCCTAAGGTCCCTCACAGTCCCAAAACTTCTACATTTGTTTTCTATATTTAAGATCAGCCAATATCCAGGAATGAGGTCAAATCATTTTTGTTTGAGCCAATGGTCTTTTCATTTTAAATCCAAGTTTCCCATGGTAGAGAAAAAAGTTGTATTTATTAAATAAATACCACAAAGAAAAAGATAATTGCCATCTAAGTAATAAAACAAAGGTTATCTTGGAAATAACAGCAAAATTTGAACTTTAAGGCAATTCAATACTAAGAGTAACACCTTGGTTTTCAAGCTCCATTTTTAATGATCTGGATCCAGGCCACCACAGTGTGGTGAGTATATTGAAATGGGCCTGACCACAGGCTGTTATATACTCTGCCAAAATTGTGTATCCCCGTATGAGTTAGATTGCATTAATGGCAAGAGTGATTTGATTATCCACTGTGTACGAAGCATCACACCACGGACCAAAGGGGAATTCAAATCACATCCCCAACCTCAAGATTCTTCCACGCTTCGCGGAAGGATAAGCCTCCCTTGACTCCACATCCCTCTCCAGATATTGGATTTGTACTATTTCTCACTCCCTGCGTGAAACAACTGTCTTTACAACCTGTCTTCATTCCTTCACCTCCCATTGCCTCTTAAACCCCCAGCAATCTGGCTGCTACTCCCCAACACTCCACTGAAAATGTTCTTGTCAACGTCTCCAAAGACAACTTAATCCAATTTTCTCAGCAGCCCTCAACACAGTTGCTCACTTCTTGAAATGCTCACCTCTTGCTGCTTCTAAGAGGCCACACTCTCCTAGCTTTGTCCTTGCCTCACTCACACCTCCTCTTTGCCTTACGTCTGAGTCTAGAGCTCCTGGGGCCTCAGCCCTCTTCTCTCTTCCTACACGTTCCCACTCAGTCCCGTGGCAGTCAATGGAATCTCTATATTGATGATT
>NW_021148103.1:9197-10149 GCF_002837175.3 Physeter macrocephalus
AAGCCCACGGCCCGGGGAAGGATGCCTTCAAGCATCCCTAAGCTGCAGCCCTTGCACTTCGAACCCACTCTGGTTCAGACAGGTGAGGGAAGGAGGAAGGAAATTCAGACATTCAAGTGGACTATGGGAAAGCGGGGAGCATCATGCATCTCAATGTGAGGATAAATAAGGTCCCCACAAGTAGAAGGACCAGACAACAAGCCTCGAGGAGTCAAAGGAGACAAAGTAGAGACCATGTGATTCAACAGCAGGAAAAGCCTTTCTTAGGAAGAAGCTGAATAGGAGTGCTGGGACTGACCAGGGTGAGAGACACGCTTTGGGGACCAGCAATGTACCAAGCGGTCCAACAAAGTAACAACAATCAAACGGACCAGCCAGGCCTGCTGTGTCACGTTGTGCAGGTTGCACCCTGCACAAAGGCCTCCAGCTGACAGGGTCAAATGGTGGCTGAACTCCAGTCCCTAGGTCCTGAGCCAGGAGAGGGTGTCTTTTTGGACAGACCACCTTTCCATAATTCACATAAACTCATCTTCTATGTTAGAAGGAGGAGGGAAAAAAGGGGTGGCCAAAGACATACAAGACCTAAAGAAAAATAGTTATGTACCCAAATGGTGAGTGGCCACAGACCGTGATAAAGAGTCACCAACTAGGTGTGACAATGACAGCTAGTGCGTGCAGAGCACCCACTGTATATCTGGCGCTATGTGGCCCCATGACAGGTAATCCCATTTTATTATAATTATAGAAATTAGAAATGATGTGGTTCTTATCAAAAAAGTCTCCAAGGCTAAATTAAAAAGCAGAACTGGAAACACAGCAAGTCTGCCTAACAGACAAGAAAATCAGAGGAAACATAAAGCTACAGCCATAAAATAAAGGACAGGTTTTCTATGCGAAAATCAGATATAACGTTGCCCCGGACGGGGTCTTGAAGAATGTGAAGGCTTTACCC
>NW_021148107.1:0-502 GCF_002837175.3 Physeter macrocephalus
GTTCCAAAAGCCTGCAGGGCTACCCCACGAAGTGTGCTTCTGTTGAAGTTGGAACGCACGTTGACACACTCCTTGAGGAATTGCTGTTTTCGCGTAAGAGGTGTTTTTGTTTGAAGGAAATATAAGCAGAGTGTCTTTGTCAGTTGAGCTCACCTAGGGCAAGGGAGCTGACTTCCTTAGCGAGTTAGGGATTCTAGAAGTCTGTTCCCTAAGATGTATTAGAGCTCAAAAAAGCTAGTATTCCCAGGAAACATGCAGTGTGTTGCCCCACGCTCGGCAAACACAGGGCTACGCTGAAGGACTTACGAGGCTGGATATGGCTTAAGAGGCCCAGAGCATCGTGGAGGTACAGAGGGTTCTGAAACCGAACGGTGGCTGACGCGAGGTGGCAAGGAGAACGGAAAAGCCTCCTGCCGGTAAACTAAAGCAGAACCGCGTCTATGGGTTTTCGGAGGCCCTGCACGGGTCCGTTAGGCAAGGCAAATCAGGGCGTTACTTCGAG
>NW_021148107.1:1334-2615 GCF_002837175.3 Physeter macrocephalus
GCTTCCACGCCGCTTGAATGGAGCTTTCAAAATTGGGAAAAAAGCCCTGTGCGATCACTCTCCCATTTCCAGGTTGACTCACAGCCTAAGAACATGTAGAATCTAGCAAGTCCAAAGAGACACAAGTTACCCACTGGACACTTGGCTGATTGACGTTTTGCTATACCCGCTCTTCTGTGTAGCCAAGTGCCTAAACGAAGGATGATGGAGCTTGCCGAAGAGACCTGTGCATGTTCCAAAAACCTGCAGGGTTACCCCACGAAGTGTGCTTCTGTTGAAGTTGGAACGCACGTTGACACACTTCTTGAGGAATTGCTGTCTTCGCGTAAGAGGTGTTTTTGTTTGAAGGAAATATAAACAGAGTGTCTTTGTCAGTTGAGCTCCCCTAGGGCAGGGGAGCTGACTTCCTTAGCGAGTTAGGGATTCTAGAAGTGTGTTCCCTAAGATGTATTAGAACTCAAAAAAGCTAGTATTCCCAGGAAACATGCAGTGTGTTGCCCCACGCTCGGCAAACACAGGGCTACGCTTAAGGGCTTATGAGGCTGGATATGGCTTAAGAGGCCCAGAGCATCGTGGAGGTACAGAGGGTTCTGAAACCGAACGGTGGCTGATGCGAGGTGGCAAGGAGAAAGGAAAAGCCTCCTGCCGGTAAACTAAAGCAGAACCACGTCTATGGGTTTTCGGAGGCCCTGCACGGGTCCGTTAGGCAAGGCAAATCAGGGCGTTATTTCGAGAATAGTGCTCACGTTGAGGTTCACATTTGTTATAGAGCAGTGCAGGATGAGCTTCCAGCTAGGAAGAGGAAGCACAAGATTTCTTTTGGGAAAACTCACTGTCTTCTGTGCAGCTTGCGGGCAGAGACTTAAACCCTGTAACAACCATGCTTTTCAGGTTGCTTCCACGCCACACGAATGGAGCTTTCAAAAAAGGGAAAAAAAGCCTTCTGGGATCCCTCTCCCAATGCCAGGTTGACTCGCAACCTAAGGCCATGTTGAGCCTAGCAATTCAAAAGAGACACAAGTTACCCACAGCGCCCTTGGCTGCTTTACTTTTTTCTATACCCCCTTCTGTGTAGCCACCTGCCTAAACGAAGGATGCTGGAGTTTGCCCCAGAGACCTGTGCATGTTCCATAAGCCTGCAGTGCTACACCAGGAACTGTGCTTCAGTTGAAGTTGGAACGCACGCTGACACTCTCCTTGAGGAAACGCTGACTTCGCAGGAGAGGGGTTTGAAGGAAATCTGAGCAGAGTGTCTTCCTCAGGTGAGCTCACCTAGGGCAG
>NW_021148107.1:3751-4032 GCF_002837175.3 Physeter macrocephalus
ACGAAAGCAGACCCGCGATTAGGGGTTCACGGAGCTGTTGCACGCCACCATGAGGCAAGACACGTAAGGGCCTTATTCCGAGGCTAGAGCTCACGTGGAGGCTCACATTTGGTAGAGAGCAGAGCAGGATGAGCTTCCAGCTAGGAAGAGGAAGCACAAGATTTCTTTCGAGAAAACTCATTGTCTTCTTGAAGCATGCGGGCAGAGACTCAAAGCCCTGCCACAGCAATGTTTTGAAGGTTGCTTCCACGCCGCTTGAATGGAGCCTTCAAAATTGGGAA
>NW_021148107.1:4465-10140 GCF_002837175.3 Physeter macrocephalus
TTCGGCTAAACTAAGGGAGAATCGCGCTTATGGGATTTGGACGGTTTTGCACGGATCCGTTAGGCAACGCAAATCAGGGCGTTACTTGGAGGCTAGTGCTCACGTTGAGGTTCACATTTGTTATAGAGCAGTGCAGGATGGTATAGAGCAGTGCAGGATGAGCTTCCAGCTAGGAAGAGGAAGCACAAGCTTTCTTTCGGGAAAACTCAGTGTCTTCTCTGCAGCTTGCGGGCAGAGACTTAAACCCTGCCACACCCGTGCTTTTCAGGTTGCTTCCAGGCCACATGAATGGAGCTTTCAAGAAAGGAGAAAAAGCCTTGTGCGATCCCTCTCCCAATGCCAGGGTGACTCGCAGCCTAAGGCCATGTTGCGCCTAGCAATTCAAAAGAGACACAAGTTACCCACAGCGCCCTTGGCTGCTTTACTTTTGTCTATACCCCCTTTTCGGTGTAGCCACCTGCCTAAACGAAGGATGCTGGAGTTTGCCCCAGAGACCTGTGCACGTTCCATAAGCCTGCAGTGCTACACCAGGAACTGTGCTTCAGTTGAAGTTGGAACGCACGCTGACACTCTCCTTGAGGAAACGCTGATTTCGCAGGAGAGGGGTTTGAAGGAAATCTGAGCAGAGTGTTTTTCTCAGGTGAGCTCACCTCGGGCAGGGGGGCCGACTTCCTTGGCGAGTTAGGTATTCTAGGACTCTGTTTTCCGAAGCTGTTTCAGAGCTCAGAAAATCTAGCATTCCCAAGGAAAAGTGCAGTGTGTTGCCCCTCGCTGGGCAAACAAAGGGCTACTCTGAAGGGCTTACGAAGCTGGATTTTGCTTAAGAGCCCAGAGCATCGTGGAGGTATAGAGGGTTCTGAATCCGAAACGGTGGCTGACGCGAGGTTCCAAGGAGATCGGGAAGGCCTCCTGCCGGTAACCTAAAGCAGACCCGCCATAAGGGGCTCATGGAGCTGTTGCACGCCACCATGAGGCAAGACACGTAAGGGCCTTATTCCGAGGCTAGTGCTCACGTGGAGGCTCACATTTGGTAGAGAGCAGAGCAGGATGAGCTTCCAGCTAGGAAGAGGAGGCACAAGAGTTCTTTCGAGAAAACTCATTGTCTTCTCTGAAGCATGCGGGCAGAGACTCAAAGCCCTGCCACAGCAATGCTTTTAAGGTTGCCTCCACGCCGCTTGAATGGAGCCTTCAAAATTGGGAAAAAAGCCCTGTGCGATCACTCTCCCATTTCCAGGTTGACTCACAGCCTAAGTACATGTAGGATCTAGCAAGTCCAGAGAGACACAAGTTACCCACCGGACACTTGGCTGATTGCTTGACGTTTTGCTATACCCGCTCTTCTGTGTAGCGAAGTGCCTAAACGAAGGATGATGGAGCTGGTCGAAGAGACCTGTGCATGTTCCAAAAGCCTGCAGGGCTATACCACGAACTGTGCTTCTGTTGAAGTTGGAAGGCAGGCTGACACACTCCTTGAGGAATTGCTGTCTTCGCGTAAGAGGTGTTTGTTGGAAGGAAATATAAGCAGAGTGTCTTTGTCAGTTGAGCTCACCTAGGGCGGGGGAGCTGACTTCCTGAGCGAGTGAGGGCTTCTAGAAGTCTGTTCCCGAAGCTGTATTAGAGCTCACAAAGACTAGCATTCCCAGGAAACGTGCAGGGTGTTGCCCCACGCTCGGCAAACACAGGGCTACGCTGAAGGGCTTACGAGGCTGGATATGGCTTAAGAGGCCCAGAGCATCGTGGAGGTCCAGAGGCTTCTGAAACCGAACGGTGGCTGACGCGAGGTGGCAAGGAGAACGGAAAAGCCTCCTGCCGTAAACTAAAGCAGAACCGCGTCTATGGGTTTTCGGAGGCCCTGCACGGGTCCGTTAGGCAAGGCTAATCAGGGCGTTACTTCGGGGCTAGTGCTCACGTTGAGGTGCACATTTGGTATAGAGCAGTGCAGGATGAGCTTCCAGCTAGGAAGAGGAAGCACAAGCTTTCTTTCGGGAAAACTCAGTGTCTTCTCTGCAGCTTGCGGGCAGAGACTTAAACCCTGCCACACCCGTGCTTTTCAGGTTGCTTCCAGGCCACATGAATGGAGCTTTCAAGAAAGGAGAAAAAGCCTTGTGCGATCCCTCTCCCAATGCCAGGGTGACTCGCAGCCTAAGGCCATGTTGCGCCTAGCAATTCAAAAGAGACACAAGTTACCCACAGCGCCCTTGGCTGCTTTACTTTTGTCTATACCCCCTTTTCGGTGTAGCCACCTGCCTAAACGAAGGATGCTGGAGTTTGCCCCAGAGACCTGTGCACGTTCCATAAGCCTGCAGTGCTACACCAGGAACTGTGCTTCAGTTGAAGTTGGAACGCACGCTGACACTCTCCTTGAGGAAACGCTGATTTCGCAGGAGAGGGGTTTGAAGGAAATCTGAGCAGAGTGTTTTTCTCAGGTGAGCTCACCTCGGGCAGGGGGGCCGACTTCCTTGGCGAGTTAGGTATTCTAGGACTCTGTTTTCCGAAGCTGTTTCAGAGCTCAGAAAATCTAGCATTCCCAAGGAAAAGTGCAGTGTGTTGCCCCTCGCTGGGCAAACAAAGGGCTACTCTGAAGGGCTTACGAAGCTGGATTTTGCTTAAGAGCCCAGAGCATCGTGGAGGTATAGAGGGTTCTGAATCCGAAACGGTGGCTGACGCGAGGTTCCAAGGAGATCGGGAAGGCCTCCTGCCGGTAACCTAAAGCAGACCCGCCATAAGGGGCTCATGGAGCTGTTGCACGCCACCATGAGGCAAGACACGTAAGGGCCTTATTCCGAGGCTAGTGCTCACGTGGAGGCTCACATTTGGTAGAGAGCAGAGCAGGATGAGCTTCCAGCTAGGAAGAGGAGGCACAAGAGTTCTTTCGAGAAAACTCATTGTCTTCTCTGAAGCATGCGGGCAGAGACTCAAAGCCCTGCCACAGCAATGCTTTTAAGGTTGCCTCCACGCCGCTTGAATGGAGCCTTCAAAATTGGGAAAAAAGCCCTGTGCGATCACTCTCCCATTTCCAGGTTGACTCACAGCCTAAGTACATGTAGAATCTAGCAAGCCCAAAGAGACACAAGTTACCCACCGGACACTTGGCTGATTGCTTGACGTTTTGCTATACCCGCTCTTCTGTGTAGCGAAGTGCCTAAACGAAGGATGATGGAGCTGGTCGAAGAGACCTGTGCATGTTCCAAAAGCCTGCAGGGCTATACCACGAACTGTGCTTCTGTTGAAGTTGGAAGGCAGGCTGACACACTCCTTGAGGAATTGCTGTCTTCGCGTAAGAGGTGTTTGTTGGAAGGAAATATAAGCAGAGTGTCTTTGTCAGTTGAGCTCACCTAGGGCGGGGGAGCTGACTTCCTGAGCGAGTGAGGGCTTCTAGAAGTCTGTTCCCGAAGCTGTATTAGAGCTCACAAAGACTAGCATTCCCAGGAAACGTGCAGGGTGTTGCCCCACGCTCGGCAAACACAGGGCTACGCTGAAGGGCTTACGAGGCTGGATATGGCTTAAGAGGCCCAGAGCATCGTGGAGGTCCAGAGGCTTCTGAAACCGAACGGTGGCTGACGCGAGGTGGCAAGGAGAACGGAAAAGCCTCCTGCCGGTAAACTAAAGCAGAACCGCGTCTGTGGCTTTTCGGAGGCCCTGCACGGGTCCGTTAGGCAAGGCTAATCAGGGCGTTACTTCGGGGCTAGTGCTCACGTTGAGGTGCACATTTGGTATAGAGCAGTGCAGGATGAGCTTCCAGCTAGGAAGAGGAAGCACAAGCTTTCTTTCGGGAAAACTCAGTGTCTTCTCTGCAGCTTGCGGGCAGAGACTTAAACCCTGCCACACCCGTGCTTTTCAGGTTGCTTCCAGGCCACATGAATGGAGCTTTCAAGAAAGGAGAAAAAGCCTTGTGCGATCCCTCTCCCAATGCCAGGGTGACTCGCAGCCTAAGGCCATGTTGCGCCTAGCAATTCAAAAGAGACACAAGTTACCCACAGCGCCCTTGGCTGCTTTACTTTTGTCTATACCCCCTTTTCGGTGTAGCCACCTGCCTAAACGAAGGATGCTGGAGTTTGCCCCAGAGACCTGTGCACGTTCCATAAGCCTGCAGTGCTACACCAGGAACTGTGCTTCAGTTGAAGTTGGAACGCACGCTGACACTCTCCTTGAGGAAATGGTGACTTCGCAGGAGAGGGGTTTGAAGGAAATCTGAGCAGAGTGTTTTTCTCAGGTGAGCTCACCTCGGGCAGGGGGGCCGACTTCCTTGGCGAGTTAGGTATTCTAGAACTCTGTTTCCGAAGCTGTTTCAGAGCTCAGAAAATCTAGCATTCCCAAGGAAAAGTGCAGTGTGTTGCCCCTCGCTTGGAAAAACAAAGGGCTATTCTGAAGGGCTTACGAAGCTGGATTTTGCTTAAGAGCCCAGAGCATCGTGGAGGTATAGAGGGTTCTGAATCCGAAACGGTGGCTGACGCGAGGTTCCACGGAGAAAGCAAAAGCCTCCTGCCGGTAAACGAAAGCAGACCCGCGGTTAGGGGCTCACGGAGCTGTTGCACGCCACCATGAGGCAAGACACGTAAGGGCCTTATTCCGAGGCTAGTGCTCACGTGGAGGCTCACATTTGGTAGAGAGCAGAGCAGGATGAGCTTCCAGCTAGGAAGAGGAGGCACAAGAGTTCTTTCGAGAAAACTCATTGTCTTCTCTGAAGCATGCGGGCAGAGACTCAAAGCCCTGCCACAGCAATGCTTTTAAGGTTGCCTCCACGCCGCTTGAATGGAGCCTTCAAAATTGGGAAAAAAGCCCTGTGCGATCACTCTCCCATTTCCAGGTTGACTCACAGCCTAAGTACATGTAGAATCTAGCAAGCCCAAAGAGACACAAGTTACCCACCGGACACTTGGCTGATTGCTTGACGTTTTGCTATACCCGCTCTTCTGTGTAGCGAAGTGCCTAAACGAAGTATGATGGAGCTGGCCGAAGAGACCTGTGCATGTTCCAAAAGCCTGCAGGGCTATACCACGACCTGTGCTTCTGTTGAAGTTGGAAGGCAGGCTGACACACTCCTTGAGGAATTGCTGTCTTCGCGTAAGATGTGTTTGTTGGAAGGAAATATAAGCAGGGTGTCTTTGTCAGTTGTGCTCACCTAGGGCAGGGGAGCTGACTTCCTGAGCGAGTGAGGGCTTCTAGAAGTCTGTTCCCGAAGCTGTATTAGAGCTCAAAGAAACTAGCATTCCCAGGAAACGTGCAGTGTGTTGCCCCACGTTCGGCAAACACAGGGCTACGCTGAAGGGCTTACGAGGCTGGATATGGCTTAAGAGGCCCAGAGCATCGTGGAGACCCAGAGGGTTCTGAAACCGAACGGTGGCTGACGCGAGGTGTCCAGGAGAATGGAAAAGCCTCCTGCCGTAAACTAAAGCAGAACAGCGTCTATGGGTTTTCGGAGGCCCTGCACGGGTCCGTTAGGCAAGGCAAATCAGGGCGTTACTTCGAGGCTAGTGCTCACGTTGAGGTGCACATTTGGTATAGAGCAGTGCAGGCTGAGCTTTCAGGTAGGAAGAGGAAGCAAAAGATTTCTTTCGGGAAAACTCACTGTCTTTTCTGCAACTTGCGGGCAGAGACTTAAACCCTGCCACAACCGTGCTTTTCAGGTTTCTTCCACGCCACATGAATGGAGCTTTCAAGAAAGGAAAAAAAGC
>NW_021148108.1:0-1020 GCF_002837175.3 Physeter macrocephalus
ATTTATACGTAGATATAAGTCGGCAAATGTGTCCAAGCGCGTGTACACGTGTGTGTAGACACATGCGTGGGGATATTTGCGTATATGTGCACCAGGAGCGAAGAAGAGTGTTGGCGAAGTGAAGGAGAGGAGACGAGATTCAAACGAGCCAAAAAAACGGCGAATCCTGCGCTCACCAATGCAGCAGCAGCAGCAGAGACACGCGTAAAAAACACTGAGGCGAAAGGAAACTGGACAAGAGACACACAAACGGCTCATCATGCAAGGGACTTCCCAAGAAATAAAGCAAAGAAAGGGAACGCCTGATCAGCACGCGACTAACACACAAAACCTTGATCCTCGACACTTCAGTCTCGGGAACGGAGAGATAGAGAGCAGGAGAAACAGAAGCAGGTGGAATGTGGGAAGGACAATGGGTTAGTTAGACACGCCGCCATGCAGGCGCCTCACGTCTTTGGGAAAAGCAGCTGCTGGAGCACATCGTTCCGGCCAACAAGACCCAACTGATGCTGCTCGGCGTGCTTCCCCTGCTGTGTTTCCTGCTGCCTCTGCTTCTCATGCTGCTGCGGTTGCTGACCCTCTTGCTGCTGCTGCTGCCGCTCCCCCTCCTCCTCCTCCTCTTGCTGCTGTCGCTGTTGTCCCTGCTGCGGTCGCTGCATATGTTACTGGTCTTGGTACTTTCGCTGCTGCTGCGGTGGGTTTCGCTCCTGTTGGGATGTTTGCTGCTGCTGTTGTTGTTGCTCCTCTTGCTGTTGCCGCTGACTGAGCTTCTCGTTGGAGCAGAGAAGAACAGAAAACTTCAGCAGCGAGTGCCACACCTGCAGAAGAAAATCACCACCACCACAGGTCGGGCAGAACACCAGCACCAGCTTCGCCGCAGGCAAAGGTGTAGCAGTTTGTTTTTTACGCAGCAGCTCACTTTTCATGCCACACGCCGCGTACGCAACTCAAGACGCAGCAACCATGTCACTTCTCTTCTTCTGACTACTACTACTACTAATACTATTCGCTTGTTACGTC
>NW_021148108.1:1452-2411 GCF_002837175.3 Physeter macrocephalus
AAATGGCATTATTTTATTTTTTGTAGCTGAGTAATATTCCACTGTGTATATATATATATATATATATAGATAGATAGATAGATAGATAGATATATACACATATATGTATACGCACGCGTGTATACAGACATGTATGTACATACGTCTGTATATATTTACATATAAAAGGAGAGATAGTGAGTTACACATATACATACATATACGGGTTCGGAGAGAGGGACAGCAAAAATATATATACACGTACACGTTTTCATACAGAATATATCCACGCATGAATACATACAGTGACGATGTAGATTTAATCTCTACATGTAGTTATATGTAGGCAACTGACACAAATAAAGATAATTTTATATTATAGACATGCGTATGAGGGAAGCAGGTATATGCCGTAGCGCCTGCAGCCACTGATCCTCAGGAGAGTGTAAAGGAGAGACGTGGAAAACAATATTCCACTTCGTAGGTAGCGGAAGTAACTTGTTGTTCACCTGCTGAGGGTGACATGTAAGCATAGATTTCCTCCTAATTCCTAGCCTCTTCATTCACACACATAGAGAGAAGCTAAATTGGAACGTGCTACCTAAATTTAAGGACGTATACGGCCGTGAGTCATTGACAGACATACAGACTCAACAGCCTGTATTGGACAGATGACAGCAAACCGCTACGCACAAGAGTTTTGCATAAAGTAGTCTGTAGAAAGCTAGCTCTTTACGTACAGCGCCATACGCACACTCAAAACCAGACGTTATAAGTAGAGGATCAGTTTCGGCAAGTATAATGGCAGCATTAGTAGCAGCACTAGCGCCGGGGTACTAGGCCTAGGAATTGCAGAAAGTGGAGTATCGAAACACCCGACAGACGCTACGGAAAGATTCGGATGTGTGGGTTTAGAAGCTATAATACTTAAATAAGATACAGGACTGCAGTGTTCTCTGTATGGCACTAGGAGAAAAAGA
>NW_021148108.1:2641-6401 GCF_002837175.3 Physeter macrocephalus
AACAATGGTATTGCTAGTAGTAATGGGAATAGTAAAAATGACACCTTCGCAGGAAAGTGTGGAAGAATTTACTGCAAGTACGCGTCGCCTGAATAGGTGGAAAATCGATGCTCCTGTTTCTCGCGCCCTCCACAAGACAGTATCAAGTTCTCTCTCTTCCAAAATAACCTTCTTCAGCAGCGCTTCCTTCCTTCTTCTTCTGCTTTCCGGGAAGATTGAAGGAGAACGGGCTTCAGACTCGTCTCTGTCGGCAGCTGTCCCTGATAGCAACGACGAAATGACGAGACGCAGAGACAAATGGCGAAGACGGGAGGAGCAGACGAAGAGCGGAGGGCATAAAACGTGTTGCTGCAGGGCTGTGGGGGCATGAGAAAGACGTCAACAGCAACAACTACACGCATTGGAAGCACCGTGCACAAAAGGAGACACTCGGCAAGTGGCGGCAGCAGAGGAAAGTAACCGCCCCAGCAGCAGCAGCATCAAGAACAATAGCAGTGCCGACGCTGATAGCAGCAGCAGCACCAGGCCGCAGCACATAAGAATAGCAGGAGCACCACGAGATGGGGGCCACAGCAGCGGACAAATCCGCATCACCAGTAGTAGCTGGGACTGCCGAACAGCAGTAGCAGCAATGACAGTGGCAGCAGCAGCGGTTCTGCCACCGGCAGCAGCACAAACAGCAACAGCAGTGGTGCCGACAGGAGCACGAGCGGCAGTGACGGAAGCACGAGCAGCGATGACAGAGGAGTAGCAGCAGGCGACAGCAGCCTGCAGCAGAAAGCAGCAGCAGCAGAAAACGGCAGTCCGCAACCCATCAGATGGCAGCACCCGTGGCTATTGGAAGCCAAAGCACCAGCAGCTGAGTGCAGCAGTAGCGGTGGACGATAGAGACAGCAGCAGCACCTCCATGGGGAGCATCTGTCAGCGCTTCCCGCACGCAGCTGGCGGAACAGCCAGGGTGTCTGCTGTCTCAGGCTTACACTGTTGAATTAAATGTGACATAGTTGGTGTACACACATATATAACATATGTATTTCGTTTTAAAAAAATTCCACGGTTAGACCTGTATTTACACGTACGCACATGTATGTTTTTCTCAAAAGGATCACATAAACAAATATTTGTATCTGCACTTATACGCACGAAAGCAAACAGGTGGACGTATGCCTCGCAGCGTTCTGCAAATGGACTACTACGAAGGGGGACAACTCCTCAATGCATAAAGGCCTGCTACGCGATACGAGGCAAGGTCACTTATACAAACATAAATATATGCTATATAGGCAATATCGATCACGAAGGCAGAAGCATGTGCAAAGAAATTGATAGAAGCGTTTCCAACCACTTACATATTTGCCTTCATATATAGATATTTACACGCACATTCATATAGGAAAGCTTTGTGGGGAATACTTCTCTGTGCGGATGTACGAAGTGCGGCACATTTGCTTCCGGCGTGGACATATGTAGTCCACCATTAGGGCAGAGAGTACTTATGTTTGTCTGCTTGGAATACGCATGCGGCGGGAATGCACCTACACCTCTTCAGCGATACTCCTTCGTGTGGCACTTGATATGTGTGCGACAGAGGTAATTCCACAAGCGGTGTTTCTTTGAAGGTTCTACATCGTGAGACACTGCTACGATCGGCCATACACGTGTTTTTAGCAAAAACTCCAGAGGACCCTTTAACAGACGTGTCTGAGGTCCTGCGTGCAAACAATTATTCATATAGATAAATACGTATATGCATGCATATACATATATACACATATGAATAGATACACAGACACCTCTGATTTGCACGCGCACACAAGCTTGCGTATTCCTGTTAGTTTTTTTTGCCAGCTATCCAAACACGGAGGTAGGGAGAGTGATACAGAGTTGCGTAGGCAGGCAGAAATATATTTGTGGGAGAACAGACAGAAGTGCATCGGGGAATACGAAGGGTACAGAGTAAGGTAGATCGGTAGACACACTGGGAGATCTGCCGAACAGTAGTTGGAAGCAAATAGGTATCTAAGGACCTAGATACCCCACTGCCACAGATATACATGGAAATACCGTCGTTTGATGTCTCTGCGTTTCTGTATATGCATATCCACGGAAGAAACAGCTGTTTATTTTCTCCCTATCCCTATAACTTACCTACGTATATACACCTGAATATGTATATGTCTACATATACGTTTACATGTGTATATCTATATACATGTCTTCCCATGTGCAACTATAGTGTCGTACACACTCTGACGTATGTGTACGTATGGTGTCCGAGCACCGTGCAATTCAACTCTGGTCCATATAAATGGGTTGCTAGCCCATTTAGCTCACGTTTGCGTAGTGTCTTCCCTCGTGGCTTTTCAGCAGTTCTGCTATCGCCATGTTGGTTGTATATGCCTGTGTCTGGCGTGGCCTGTCAATGTGCTCCAGGAGCGCGGGGACGAAAAAGTCCGTGGGGAGAAAAACCGAAGCACGGAAAGTAAGGACAAAAAGTAAGAGGTGGAGCGGTGGAGTAACGGAGAAGTAAAGAGTGATAAATAGTTATCCTTCGGTGCGTATCGTAGCCTTCAGTTCAAACTATTTGTATGTGGAGAGGAGCGAACTGTGTCATTGCTCGCAACGAATGTGGACCTTGTTCTTGTACACCGATGCACAGACAGAACGAACAAGGTCGCACACAGCTCATTTCGGGTCACGGATGAGGAACCAGCGTCGGACGGACTACGCAGAGTGTGCAGGAGGCGGCAAATGAGGAGGTTGGGTAGTAGGGTAGCGGAGTATGTTGTGACGAATGAATTTCATTAAATAAGAGAGGACTGACCCAGCAAGTGACGTCAAAAATGTCGTCAAGAGTGAACCTACTGTCAGTGAACAGTTGACATAGAATAATGTCCACACACTGCGTTGCCACATCTGAGCGGAGTGAAGATGGACGCGCGATCTGTTGATAGATCAAGATCAAGAAATACTATCTCACAGTAATGTGCACGGCGATCCACAATTCGCATATGGCCATATGGAAACGTGTACATAAACATAATTATGTATTTACGCACACATCGACGTCTCTCGCTCCTTGATCATGTGACCGAACAGGTGCAAAACCACATACACACTCACACTGGGCTGTGCATGCCAGCCGCATGCGTCGCCTTATAAAACTTCACCCACCTTCGCCTGCAGAGAAAAGAAGAGCTGAGGTCATGTAATCCGGCATTTAACATTTGAAAAGTTTGAAACAGAGTAACGTAATTTTCCTCTTCTTAATCATTCATTTTTCTTGGAAGCGCCTACGTCAAAGCAACGACTGTCTTACATGCACGCTGATGGTGTTAGAAGCCGCCACCACGTGGCACTAGCCAAAACCGGCAGCAGATCTGCAAGACACCCGGCAATGCTGCATACGGTGTCGAACAACAGACATTTGTTATTGCTGTCACTGTGCAACAGGCAACCCTCGTGACACCTGACAATATACTTGCCACAAAGAAGACATATTTTGTATATAATCAAATCAAGACACGTATGTCTATGTATATATCTATACACTTGAACAGGCGCACTGTGCGAATTGTTTCCTTTCAAGAATATCTTCAGACTAGCGGGCGTTTCAAATGCACCTGGAGTGTCACATCGGAGGTGTCCCTTGTTACACACGTACCTCGTATGGCTCTTCGCCAATGAATAGTTGCGGCGTGCGTGCCGTTTTGCATTTGCAGTTCTTTAACATGTATGTCGGAACCAGGTGAGTAGCGGA
>NW_021148108.1:9851-10137 GCF_002837175.3 Physeter macrocephalus
GGATTTTATGCGCGCCACTTAGACGCGCACTGTTCGCAGAAACAGGTTTGAATGTAGGGGAAAAGTTGCGTACCTCTCCAACGCATGCAAATGTGTCCAGATGGGTAAACATATGGGGACGGATTAAGTCCTCGTCCGCACAGTGCACGCGCGGGAGCCACCGGATCAGCCAACATTTTCACAGTGAATGAACTGATACAACTTTGATTATTTACGTAGATATATGTTGGAGAAAATCCAACCACATTCCTGGCGCAAGCAGAGAAGATCTGACGCATTATGGTTT
>NW_021148112.1:0-1614 GCF_002837175.3 Physeter macrocephalus
AGAGGATGCTTCTTTTTATATGGGCTCATCGCTTGAAACCTACCAGGCAGTCTATACATGTTTAATGAATCAATAAATCAATCGATCGATCAACTCCACAGAAAAGACCCACATTAAAGGATTACTCTCATGTGTTTGGGTCCAGAAGAAATAGGTCCATTCTTGCACTGAAGGAGTGCCTTTACTCATTCTGATTATTCATTCATGCTTTATTCATGCCTGATTCATCGGAATATTTATTGAGCACCTTCTGTGTGCCAGGCATTTTGTTGAAGGAGAGAAAGCGAATATAAAAAATATATAGTCACTACCATGAAGGAGTTCACAGACTACAAGGGGAGACAGGCAAATCAACAAAGACTTGCAATTAAATGTGCTGTATGCTACAATGGAATTGAATATAGGTCCCCTCTTGGAGATGCCCATATGGAAGGCATACTGCTGGAAGGTAGGTCCTGCCCACCATCCCTATGCTAGGAGCCACTTCAAGGATGCAGCCTTGAGAGAGTAATGTGTGGTTGAGACCATATGGACTGTATACCTGACTGAACCCCATTAAGGCCTCCATATAAACTCTTTCCGTTTCTAGTGGGCAGGCGTGGAGATCTACCTGTCTTGTGGCCACCCAAGACAAGCCTCGTATGTAAGTTCTCTTGCTTCTTAAACCTGCCACCTACCAATCAGGAGTGGCTGCCTCTTTCTTCATCTCTTTCTTGGCTTCTTTTGGATGGATTATGTTTTATTATTGAAACTTTTTATATTACCTTGAAAGTCATAAACCTGTAAAGCTCTTTTTTAAAGACGTCAGAAATATAAAGTAAGGTATTTCTTTTTTTAAAATTTATTTATTTTATTTATTTATTTTTGGCTGCGTTGGTTCTTTGTTGCTGCACGCGGGTTTTCTCTAGTTGCGATGAGTGGGGGCTTCTCTTCGTTGCGGGGCACGGGCTTCTCGTTGCGATGGATACTCTTGCTGTGGAGCATGGGCTCTAGGCACACGGGCTTCAGTAGTTGCGGCGTGTGGGCTCAGTAGTTGTGGCGCACGGGCTTAGCTGCTCCACGGCATGTGGGATCTTCCCGGACCAGGGCTTGAACCCCTGTCCCCTGCATTGGCAGGCGGATTCTTAACCACTGCGCCACCAGGGAAGTCCTAAAGTAAGGTATTTCTAGTGGAGGTAGAATTATACAGTAGAGAGGATAACGTCAGGACATGGAGCACACACGTGGAGAAGGAGCACAGAGGCGTGCAGGTGTAGGGTAGGTCCTTTGTGTAGGAGTTGGAGGTGAAGCAGAGATTATTTATAATGATGCAGGGATTTCATAGAGCATCCATAAAGAATTTGGAGAGAGCAGAGAAAAGATAGGCTAATCCTCAGTCAGCAGGCACGAAGAAGTATGGAAATAAGGACAGGACTGCATTTAGGAAAATTCCTAATGAATAGAATAGGAACCCTTCACTCCAAGATCATTTGAGATTTTCCCAAGTATGCCTCATTCTGCCTAAGAGTAAACATATAATGTAAAACACATTTTTTGGTTCTTTTAACTGCATATTATAACTCAAACAGTCAAGTTTGAAGTAGAAAACACCAGTTATTATTATTGTTGTTGTTG
>NW_021148112.1:1870-2655 GCF_002837175.3 Physeter macrocephalus
AAGCTTGCCTCCAAAATGACACTTCTTCTTTCACCTGATTAGTTTGTTCGTTTCTTCTGAAGGCCACTGAGGCCTTTATTTATCTAAAACAATTTTTTAACCTTAGATACAAATTAGTGTCCCTGAAGAACAGAATAGAAATAGGACCCAAAGTATATTCTAAAATGTAATTTTAAAACTTTTCAGAAATAAAAGAGGACTTTACCTAAACATTAAAAGGGTGCATCATGCCCCTACCCCCAAAATGACAAAAAAAAAAATTAACATTAAGATAGATCCTAGGGCAACTGACATCTCCAATCAGAGCAGGACCTTGGTGAACTCACTATCCCACAAAAGCAATGAAAATACAGGCAGAGCAACTAAGAACAATCATTTCAGAACCCTAAAAATTAACCAGAGCCATAGATTGATCTGCAAATCATCCATCCAAGAGGAACTATTGAACTTAGGTAAGACAGTAGGGTCTGTGACATTTTAACAGGGGCTATTCTCACCCCTCCTCCATCCCAAGCTCAGTGACCCACCCTACAGAACCCTGTGGAAAGATAAAAGGGCGTCTTTAGGTTGAAATTAAACGACACTAGACAATAACTCCAATCCACACAAAGCAATAACGAGCACCCGTAAAGGTAACTATGCAAGTACATATTTAAAAAGTACAAATATATTTTTGTTTATAACCCCTCTATTCTTATATCTGCTTGTAAACACAACTGCATAAAGCAAGAATTCCTCTCCAGTTATTCTTTGAATAAGCAAGATATACATTTTTATTCTGTGAA
>NW_021148112.1:4680-6291 GCF_002837175.3 Physeter macrocephalus
AAAAAAAAAAAAAAAGAAATTATTACCTTGAAATAGTGTACACATGTAATAGAACCTAAAATAGTTGGCATTGGCTTAGCAGCTGTTGAGCAAGTGAGGAGCAAGGAAACATCTTGCAGGCTGGAAAGATGGAGACCCAAGTTATGCAGCATTAAATTATTTGGTAAAATTGTCCTCTTCAGGGACTCAGATGACCTACCAACAGCTACTGAGCCTATGACTCTGGAGAAAAAATTTGGGAAAGAAAAAAAGAATGTGTATGCATATTGACTGTTCCCGGTTCCATTTAGCAAAAAATAATTGAATGATTTCAAAGCAGAACACCAGGGCCCTGAATGGCCTCAGCATGACGTAGCTAATTCACCAGCCTAAATGCTTGCTTCTTACTTGGAAATAAATTACAATAGAAATAAATTAATTTCTACTGCATTGTTACCAAAACGGGGGATCCATTTGCTACTGCAGCTTAGCCTACCCCAATTAACACAAGAAACAATGAAAATCAATTAAGCATGAACTCAAGGAAAAGAATAACAACAAACCCAAGGAAAGAAGATGCAAAATAGTAATGAGTATAAATGCAGAGATTAATATTAGAAAAAAGAAAAACAATAGAACTAATAAATAAATACAAAAACACAAAAGTTTTGTGAGGGGAAGGGCAATAAAATAGATAAATCAGTAACTCATCTGAACAGAAGCTATGGTAGAAAGCATAAATAGGCAAAAAGAGATAAAAAGGAGAAAACAATAGAAAAGAAAGAAATTTAAATAATCATAAGAGAATACTTTGCTACAGAGTATGTAAATAAATGTGGGAACCTAGGTGAAATGGGTAATTATCTAGAAAACTTAAATTACCAAATCTCACCCCAGAAGAGAGAAAATCTAAAGCAAACAATGACCTTATGGAAGAAATAGAGAATATTATAAAAATGGTACACGTTCAAGAAGCACTAGACCCAAACTCTTGCAAAGCAGATTTGTACATAAACTTTTATGATACAGGTAATTCCAGTGTAATTTAAACTGTTTCAGAACACTGAAAAGGAAGAAAGACATTTCCAAATCCTTTACATGAAGGTAACATTAACATACATTCCAAAAATCAAATAAAATGTCATAACTATACCCAATCATGAGTATGAATATTCATGCAAAAATCCAAATTAAATATTAGCAAAGTGTATGCAGCAACACATAAAAACCAAAGGGAGATTCATTCCAGGAATACAAAGATGATTCATCACCTAAAGGGTACCCATTAAAGGAGGTAAATTTAGGATGTCCATTATCAAAACCATTATTTCATGTGGTCTGGGAACACTGGTCAAAGTATTAGAGAAGATAGCCACATGACGAAAACCTTAAAGAGCTATCAAAGGACACAAGCAAACAAAAATACTAAACAAATGGAAGGGCACAGAAAGTTGTGAGCCTGGAAGATTCAATGTTACAAAGTCTTGGTGAATTAGTTTGCAACCCCTAACATAATCCCAATTTAGGAAACCCAAAAGAACAAACTAAAAATACACGCCACAACAGGGATGAATCTTAACAAATACAAGCTTACTGAGCACCATAAACTCAGAAGAGTACACACAATATGAT
>NW_021148112.1:6819-8096 GCF_002837175.3 Physeter macrocephalus
ACACACCAGTAAAAATATGTGCACCTCATATTTAAGTCATATAGATAAGTCATTTAATACACACAGACCTCCTAAAAATCAACAAGAAATAAGACAAGACCAACCAAAGATGGACAAAGGGAAAGAACAGATAGTTCACAGAAAGGTTAATTCAAATGACTCAAATGTCTGAAAAGATGTCAGTCTCAGTCACAGTAAGAAAAGTTTTTTTTAAGTATGGCTGCAAAAATAATTAGAACACACACACAGCAGATTTTCTAGCTTCTTTCTAGATGGATTCTAAACATGGAAAATATTTAAAAATGGAGACAACTACTCAAGGGAATAATAAACTGCTAAAAGAATATTAGTTTCACTTGAAAAAGCAGACTTAGAATCCGTCAAAGTAGGACAAATAAGGTTTCCAGTACCAAACTTAATATTAAGGAAAATCAATATCCAGTATAAGTGGAAGCTGGGGCTCAGATTCTACCTGTTGAATATACCATAATTTGTTAATATTTTTTTAAGATGTTAAATTTCTAATCTTTGAGAGACTGCATTTTTCTTTTTTAATGGTATTCTCACTGTTATTATAGAAAACCAGTTTGCCCAACAGCACTTTTAGATAAGAAAATCCTCCCTGAAATAGATACTCCCTGGAGGATTTCCCTCACTGAACCCTCAACTCTATCAAGTGACTTGAGAAAAGATTAGGAAGACTTCAAATACTCCTGTAAGTAGCAACCACAAAACAATACTTGACATTTACAGGACACATTTCAGTTTTCAAAGTACTTCACATTCATCAGCTCCTTCAGGATAATAAAACCAACCTAAAAGGTAACAATAACACCCGGAAAATCAGGAAGTTCACATGATGACGCAGATGCTGTGGCTTTGGGCCCTGGAAATTCTGACAAATTAAAACTAACACTGAGGCAGGAGAAATCGTGGCAGCAGGAATGGATGGAAGCAGGGTGCTTATAACCGGTATGTTCCACCTGTGTGTTTAAAGGAAGAAAATGTCAGCTGGGTTGATTTCAGAGTTCTGAAGAAATTTCAGCAGAGATTTTAAGACTTAGAGAAAGAGATCACTTCATGAAAGAACCTTGAACCATGTAGATCAGTGCCGAATTAGCATATGCTGAAAGCAGTAATTAAGAAAATAAATTCTTGGATTTATTTAGTGTTTTTCTTCTAAGAATTTCAAAAGAGCTGTTTAATTTTGTTATCATTAATTCTCATGGTACTCATCGTATTCTTAAGTGAGTATGTTAATATTCCTCTAATTTTAT
>NW_021148112.1:9564-10134 GCF_002837175.3 Physeter macrocephalus
GCCCCCATTCCTGATGCATCTTTTCTTGCTTTCCTTTTTATTTTTACACCATATTTATCAAATTCTAATATGCAATGTAATTTGCATATTTATTCTATTTCCCACCTACTGCCTTTAAAATATAAGTTCCATGATAAAAGAGAACTTTCTTTGTTTTGTTCAACTTAATATCCCAAGTACCTAGATTACTGCCTGAAACTCAAAAAAAAAAAAAAAAAAAAAAACAATGTTGAAAGATGAACCTAGTTTTTCTGTATATTCTGTACTATCACTATAGCAAACTATCTCTATTATTACTTGGCTTTATTGTGGCATGGTCCATGATGAATGAATATCAAGAATACCGGTTAATAAATAAAGTTAGTAAATAAATAAAAGTTAATAAATAATAATAAAAATTACTTGCAAATATGTATAATTTGGTTTACTAAAAATTACTTGGCTTTATATGTGGCATGGTCCATGATGAATGAATATCAAGAATACCGGTTAATAAATAAAGTTAGTAAATAAATGTTAATAAATAATAATAAAAATTACTTGCAAATATGTATAATTTGGTTTACTAAA
>NW_021148115.1:0-4384 GCF_002837175.3 Physeter macrocephalus
TCGCTACCGTGCTTCCTAGATGGAGAATCTTCAGCTGTACACGTACGGTCGCTTGTCTGCCCCCGAATAAAAGGTGTAAATGTGCAGCTTGTCCGTAGTGAAGATATATTTGTTTACTTGCTTAGACACATATACGCATGCACACCTGCTTTGAGCACAACAGTTTGAATCAAATTTGAAGGGACAGGCTGGCTCTTGACATTATTGCTGAGGACAGCCAGTAACATATCTCATGTTATGCACAGATTTACATACCTAGACACGACAGCTTCGTGCATAGGAGCTCGAGGTAAACCCGAAGGACAAAAATGAATTCTCAGCGAATTCCTGCGGTCAGCACCAAGGAAGCGTAACTTCGCGAACTTATTCAAACTACCGCCAAGAGAAGACAGCGAGGAACGAAAACGGCGCGGTATAGTGTTTCTCGAAAGGTCCGGGTTCTTTTTGTTTCCATTAGCCACGTAGACGCTGACAAGAGAAATTTTTACTCGGTCGGCACATCGCCGCAGCAACGCCCTGTGCAATGGCCGAAAGAAGGCGTGAAACGATTATAAGTAGAAGAACGGCTTGGGCACACTTGACGTGTGTTTGTTGTATTGTATTTGTCCAGTTAAAGTGCCTGGGGGAATTGATTGTCTCCCCGGTTTTGGTTACGATGTTAAACGTGGATCTTCAGAGAACAAAGTCGTCCTCAATAGCCAGCGTATGTTAGCTCTTCAGTTCTTTCTCCCAGAAGAACTAATTAGGGCATGTATCTCTGGGGCGCACATTTTTGTACGGAGCATCATCCAACTTTCCTCACTGTGCCGTATATTGTTGAAGGCGGCCGACGCTAAACGTTGCCACAAATGTATTTGTTTTTCTCGAAGCATCGCACCGACCAAAAAAGTATGCGGCTACTGCCGGATGAGAGGTAAGACGATTTCACTAGAAGAAGCTGCGGAGTAACCTCTACGCTCGCGTGCCATCCACCAGATATACGTACAAATATTTTCTGGGGAGCTTTAGGGGGCACTTAGCTGTCTCCACAAGCAAACAAACTCTGTAGGGCGTTTATATCCCTCGCAAGCTGCGGAAGATCCCTATCCAACACTCAGGCCTAGCGGTCGCGTGTGAGTAGTGACCCGTATTCCACTTGTCGAACGGCGTCGTAATTTTCACTATGTGAAAACCGCCATGGAACTACTTTGCTCCACGCTTCTGCGGTTTCCATGGCAGTCCGTCCCAAAGTTGTTGCTCCCGCCAGCAAAACAATATATTAACGAGAACAGCAGGGCAGAGGCATTTGTCTCGCTACTACTGACAGTGGATAGACGGTGCCGCTAAAGTCACCAGGGAGGGGAACCAAACGGTCCACGATGCGGTAAAATAAGTTATACACATGTACGCAGGGGTATGTAAAGACGCGGAAGGGTCTTTCTGTCCGCCAGTGTACTAAAAATCCTGAACAATGGAGGCTGTTGTCAAACACAGAATGGGATGCACAAGGCATTACGGCGTAAGATGCCTACCGATCTACAGTCAAAGCATGTGTACAGGTCTGACGTGTGTACATCGCAACGCTAGGGTTACAGCTGGTAGCAAGAAATCGTAGCACTGACAAGGGAATCTATGAGAGTTTATACAAATGGAAAGCTCGCTGACTACATGCACAAAAACAGAGAGTAAGAAAAGAATACGCTGGTCAACATCCTTGCACTGACAAAATGAGATAGCGTTGTACGACGTTACCGGACATGATTGGTGGAGCCTGCAGTTCTCCTGTATATCTCCTTTGCAATGACTGAAATAGGTCAATCAACTGTTCACTGGACAGCTCGACGTGGTGTGACTCCGTCTTCAATTTACAACTCAGCGGCACATTTGACTTGGGCATCTTTGAAAAGCCATTTCACAACAGTGCGTCCACCTTCCCGTTATCTCACCAAACACGTCCAAAGCAGAGGGCTGCCTCACTTTCAGTTCGGTGATATGTAGTAGTTCTGGAGCGCACCACGTCGGCCTACCTATCTGCAAACACCCTCCTCGTCAACTGGCCAGCGACTAGTGTACCCCCTTACTAGCTGACGTCAGTACGTGTTCAGCCGGGTGAGCCTGCGTCTGTGGGACGTAAGTTTGGAAAGCAAAGCTGTTCGTATGCGCGCCTGTTGCTAAATCAGTAAAGTTATGTCGGAAAAGCAGTGCATGTGAGAAGAGCTCCTACACCTGTACTGCACGGCTTTTTTTTCTGTTTGCGTCAATCTTTGAAGATTCCAGCGCTGGCAAGAGTGGCGAAGTTAATAGACAAGCAGACAGGACAATGAGCGGACGTGGCGCCTCCGCTGAGGGATCCGGTCAGCAAACTTGGGATATCTAGCAAACAGTGCAGACCAAGAGAAGCAAGCATTACCGCAAGTCAGGAGCGCCGTCCACTCAAACGTGTCGAATGATCAAGAAAAACGCGTTTTTACGTAGACGCACATGAGTTGTACACGTAGGCCAGTCGCTCCCCCTCTTGCTGACCCTCAAGAGGTTTCCCACTGGGTCACACTCAGGTATGGCGAAGACAGGCATGAGTATCAACAGTGTGTACTTGTCCATTGAGTGCAGATGTTCTCAAGGGGGCGGCTAAGAAGCACGGCAGAAGTCAGGAGCGCCGTCCACTCAAACGTGTCGAATGATCAAGAAAAACGCGTTTTTACGTAGACGCACATGAGTTGTACACGTAGGCCAGTCGCTCCCCCTCTTGCTGACCCTCAAGAGGTTTCCCACTGGGTCACACTCAGGTATGGCGAAGACAGGCATGAGTATCAACAGTGTGTACTTGTCCATTGAGTGCAGATGTTCTCAAGGGGGCGGCTAAGAAGCCCGGCAGGCTTTGTACACGTAGGTACATATCTGCGGTTTACGAACTACACATATATATACAGAATCATTCATGAATCGACGGTCAGGCATGTGCGAGTAAGGCAGAAGAACGTAGGCGTCAGTGCAGCGTATGCATGTGTGTACATATATATGTACACGTGTAGATGTTGGTTTAGAGTCCACACGCGTCTGCTTGTGGATACATTTACCGCGATGGAAGCGCCTATTTTTCGGGCTCTGAGCAAATGACAAAGCGACGGGCTGGAGCTAATGGCACGACATTGCCATACACGCAAACAATACAAGGAAGCAAAAACGTGTACCAACGAATTGGGGTCCCGATACCGGTCTGTTGCTCCAAATGCGTGTGGGTCGCAAGCGGCACGCCCTACTGACTGTGAACACATACCTTTTGTGCTCAAGCCTCTCTTTTCAGCGGGTGGAAGCTGAAGATGAAGAGTCATATTGCGACATATTCAGCATAAGGGTCTCAAATGTTCCTTTAGGACATTTTTAAAAGCTACAAATTACCCTCTGTGCCATACGCAAAAGTTTTTGAGCTGTCCTCTGGAACGTCGTGGCGGATTTTCTGTAGCAGGCCGGTTTTAGATACGTGCATATGTGAAGCATTCCTCTCTCGTTTGGCTCTGTGATACGTTGAGTTATGTACGTAGGGTCGAGGCTCACCCGCGTCCACCCCAGAGGATTTATTCCTTGCCAAATGCAGCAACTGGGTGTACAACGCTGGAGGAGGACTCAGCTACATACAAGCCAATCGACAAATATGGAATCCAAAAATCGTTCTGTCAGCCAGCGCCCATCGACTTTGTAGAGGTACTTGCGGTCGAGAGCAGTGCTAGTTGCTTTTAACAGATTGCTGGTCTGTTTGCAAATTGAGCATTGATGTTGTCTAGGGCTGCTTCATCACCTCTACGTTGACGGACGACTGCACAAGGCGGTGCTGGTGCTTAGTACAACCTACAGAATGAAGCAACACGCTCGTGCTAACTTAGGCAGCACTTTCTGTGTACTCCTGTTCCGACCTATCGTTGTCACTATCCTATGTTTACAAGCCTGGAAATAAATACTGCCCTTCTGTACACCTCGTATGTACATGTGTAACCGTCAACCCGGCCAGGAGCCGTCGACGTCTCCGAATCGACATGGTAGGAAAGCCGCAAATCTGTTCCCGGATTCTGAGGTCACAGAGTAGCAACAGACGAAGGTAAAGCTAATCCTCTAACTAAGCATACAACACTGTAACAGCGTATGTGTGCACCGGAGTAGGGGTCTGTCAACGTACGTGGGGATTCAGTGCGGGGCATCGTCCCCCGTAACTGAGTTCCCTTGACACTCCATTATCGTTCCTCTGTGGCCTGGTGTCTGCTGCTCTGCGTATTTAAAGGAAGAACAAGTCCTCCTTTACAAGCAAAAAGAGGATTCTTGCTGCTGTGGAAGGCAAGGCCACATGCGTATATTCACGGGGAGGAACTGGTTTCCTTCTTGTCGTTGACGACAAGAAGCTGCATCAAAGACA
>NW_021148115.1:9311-10131 GCF_002837175.3 Physeter macrocephalus
TCTACGGTCGCAGCAACATTTTTCTACTCTATGTAGAAGAGTAAAAAGGCTGCACGTTGAACCCTGCAAAAAACACACCCCAAAATCGATTCATTGCTGTTCACGTTCCGTGCTTCAAGCGGTTTCAGTGACTTTTTGATCGGACACATTAAGCTTGTTTCCTTCTCTTTTCTCGTAAGCCACAAACACAGAAGTACCGCTGTGCAAGCTCTGTCTTCATTAGAAGAAGCCAAACTACGAGGGAAAAAGTGGGAGCTAGTACAGTGTTCTGGCTGCATGATTGAGATTTAGTAAGACTTATCACACTTCTAAGCCTGAGAACTTTGCGTCGCCCAATCAACGGCACACACTTGTGTATGGGCCTACATACGAAAATCTCGTGTACGCTTGCGCGTGCGAAGCCGCTGTTTCACGACGTACGTGGATCCGTGTATGCGAACTTGTTGGGGAAGAGTTAATGTCTCCTCATTTAGGACACGTGAGAGTTCTTGTTTCCACAGGTTGTTACGCACTGTACACAGTTTCACGTTTCTATGACGTCGGTAAAGTACAATTGTGCCGGGGAGAATAAGCATACATATTGGTAGACGGGTAAAATATGAAAGCGTGCGAATTCTGTGTTCTCGATTGTAACCGGTTGTCGCCAGAATGTCGCTACGCAATTCTTTGCATCCGTGTGAAGTACGACTAAAAGCACCGCTCGTCTTCTCTCAATCTGCCGAGTTACAGCTGTTGCGTATATTTCATTGTGAGACGCTGGCAAGCCCGCAGTGCATACAACGGATCACGTACGACTCCCCCACCGATCTTTTAACACATC
>NW_021148117.1:0-226 GCF_002837175.3 Physeter macrocephalus
AACTGCGCAGTAGCACGAAGACGTCGGCAAGGTGCACCACTCGCCTACCCACACGTTTTGTTGTTTGTGGAGACTTTGCTCTCCCCGTTAGTAATACGTTTACTCACAAGGTGGCTTCTTATTCGCGCTGACGTCGTTTGAGAAACAGTTGCTGGAATACACCTGCACAAGATGTCGAAGGTGGGCTTACGTGTGTGCCTTAAACCAGATTACTGGGGGGATTGTC
>NW_021148117.1:1421-2567 GCF_002837175.3 Physeter macrocephalus
AGAGCGCCGCAGCCGCATACTGCAGCGTTCGCTGACGCTGAGCACTGCCGGCAGTTCCAGATAGTCTGTCCTCTATAGTTGTTCCCGTAGTTCGTGCTCTGGGCGCCTTCATATGTCGACTGCGTACAACGTAGCGTTACGTACGTGTTACAGTCGTGGGGTTCCGTTGCAGCACGCAGCACATCTCTAGAGCTTCCCACAATCCTCATCAAGCCTCTCCACTACGTGGTACGCAGAGTTTGATGGTCTAGGAGACAAGAGCTTGTGTCACGTAGTATGCACCCGCGGTATGAAGCCTCAAACGTTGACTTGCCTCACAGAGTCGCGACGGGGGGAAGCGCACAAAAAACAGCTGTGTCCCAGTATTGAGGCTGCGGGCTTCTTCTATAGTCTTGATAATCTCTAGAGACCAACAAGCACAAAAGGATCCACTGTTCGCATCAGTAACAGGGTACTGTCAGAAGCAGCACCAACAGGTGTAAATCGTAGGTAGGGTCGGTCGTGCGCACCTGTTACAGTAGCGCCTGACTAGGGAAACCACTGCGACCAAAACTCAAGCGATTCTACAGCCGTAATGGATGACTCCTCGACACGATGTGCCTTTCTTCAGGGCCGGCTCCTTCCGCTGGATACCGTCGACAGCCAACCAGAAAAGGCTGGTGGTGCCGGATCCAATGCCTTTCTAATCCCTGATGAACAGGTCTGTCTTAACTGAACTACAAGTACTGCTACTCCGGCTCTGTAATTGGCGATGGCGCTGTTCTGCTCGTTGAGACTTTTCCGTGTACGTTTTTCAACAAGATGGACTACAGTTTTGCTACGTCTCATTCATTACGCGCAGCTGTAGCGTGCGGAGGAGGGGAGAAGTGTAGGACAGCATGGCCCACTGATGTGGCCGCAGCCCTACCTCGCCGTAGGCGTCCTCTCCAAACAGCTTATTATACGCTGCTGGAGAATAGGAGACTCTCTGTGCTAGTTAAGACAATGAAGTAGATACTAATATGTAAACGCGTAGATGGACAAACTCGTGTGTATATGCGCCATGTAATGCTTTGTAGACATACTCTAATTCACAGCTGTACGGAACATCAACACATACACATTCTTCACGTACTGATATGCAACACCTTCATTAAGTAACATTAC
>NW_021148117.1:7830-8639 GCF_002837175.3 Physeter macrocephalus
TCACTTGCCGATATTCTAGTCCAGAAGAGCGCGCCTTCGTCAACGTCCAGGACGCGCCTCTGTAGCTCTGTGAAGTGGATTGTGCGTTCCAGTCCCTCGGTTTTTTGGCACACGTGTCGGCTTCCTTCTTCGTGTGCGCGGATAAGTTCATTCACTGTTCCGCTGATGTGACACTCGCACCGCTTCCCGTTTCACTGTAATTGAACGTCTCGCTTAACCTTAAAACGCTCCCTTGTAGACAAGTAAATCTTATCACCCGCGGTAACGGGCGTTGCATACCTTCCAGGAAAAAGTGAATAGGTGGGACGTCACCGTGACAACGAGAGGCGGCTATGCGTGTGGAGGAGGGCTGTAGGACGCGAAAAAAGGCGGGGATACGAAAGGCAGGTTTACTCTCAGTGAAAAGCTCCACTCTCCTCTGTAAGGCATGGTAGAGATATCGCAAACAGAATGCTTTTAACAACTGGGTAGAAGTGACTATTTGTGGAGCTTCATTCGTAGCCGTTATAGAACCGAGGCACGACTACAGCGTAGGATGGCTACAAGACTCTCTCTACGCAACACCACGCTCCTGCTGCTTAAGTGGCCCGCCATCTTACGCCAAAACGCGCCTAGAACTGAAGGTACATAAAGCACTGCTTTCTATGCCGATACTGCTCGTTTCATGGGTGTGTGTGTGTGTGTGTGTGTGTGTGTGTGTGTGTGTGTGTGTGCAGGCCATTCTTCCGCTGTCTCATTGACTTCAAGCGCGCCTCACTGCGGGTCTCTGTGTGGACTAGGGATGCCGGCGGTTGTGGTGACTTTGCATG
>NW_021148117.1:9862-10125 GCF_002837175.3 Physeter macrocephalus
GCAGTCATGGCAGTGCAGTTCAGACTGAGAGATACATATTGCGAAATTATCTGTCTGAGACGAGAGAGCATTCCTGCAAGATGTCTGCGGAGTCTGAAGGTTGTCTTTGTACGCATATTCCAGGCGTGATGCTGATTCTTTAGAGTCAGTTCTTAAGATGGACGTCGTTACTTCCATGTTAGGATTAGGCTTCATCGTAGGATATACTGTGTGCACCCCACTTCTGTGTGATGACAGCAGACATTTTAGAGCCTTCCAGTGAC
>NW_021148118.1:0-4364 GCF_002837175.3 Physeter macrocephalus
CTCTAGCTTTTCCGGAACATGTCCTCTTCGGATGGAACCACGCAGCAGGACCCCTGTGGACCTGTAGGTCACCGTAACCAACGAGTTCGCCCGGAGATGTGATGTACCTTTCAAACAATCCAAGTGAGCCGGTTCGAAAAGTCTCTGAAACCTGTAATTGAAGCAACCCTGCGGACACGCTTGTTTGTCAGGTTGGTGTCCTTCCGGTTTGCTTTAAAAGGTGAGAGCGGGCCACTGCCCACTGGCGGAATACCAGCGGCAGTTTCCTGGATACTACGTCGAAAAGAGCCCCCAGAAAATCTGGGTTACGCTCGTACGGGAGCCAGTTATTATTACACTGCATGCCTTCCCAAAAATCAAGGCGTACGTTATCCACAAGTGAAGACAGCCACCGTTTGGATGCGTGCGCCGATAAACGCCACTGGGACGAACAGCCTGTCACCGACTTCGTTCCTTCCTGGCAACCGAAGATGATTTCTGTTCTCTCCCACGTCATCAATCCGACATCCCTCAGACTGCGTTCTATGATGTGGCATCCCGTGTCAAATACCGTAGCTTCCGAATATCTCCTAAAATTCCTGTCGTGAACGTGGTAATCTATCATGTGCACGCTACTGCCGGTGCCTCGCCAGTGGAACTCGGACGTAACTGCTCTCATGTGTTTTACCTTGACTACTTCGTGCCGCACCGCACACTTACGACAACACATGAACGTAACAGGAAGAAAGCACGTTTCCCCAGTCGCTTACGAGATGTGAAGCCCCAAAGCTCCGTCGCCTACATGTTCCCTCCAGTGCTCTCATGTGTTTTACCTTGACTACTTCGTGCCGCACCGCACACTTACGACAACACATGAACGTAACAGGAAGAAAGCACGTTTCCCCAGTCGCTTACGAGATGTGAAGCCCCAAAGCTCCGTCGCCTACATGTTCCCTCCAGTGCTCTCATGTGTTTTACCTTGACTACTTCGTGCCGCACCGCACACTTACGACAACACATGAACGTAACAGGAAGAAAGCACGTTTCCCCAGTCGCTTACGAGATGTGAAGCCCCAAAGCTCCGTCGCCTACATGTTCCCTCCAGTGCTCTCATGTGTTTTACCTTGACTACTTCGTGCCGCACCGCACACTTACGACAACACATGAACGTAACAGGAAGAAAGCACGTTTCCCCAGTCGCTTACGAGATGTGAAGCCCCAAAGCTCCGTCGCCTACATGTTCCCTCCAGTGCTCTCATGTGTTTTACCTTGACTACTTCGTGCCGCACCGCACACTTACGACAACACATGAACGTAACAGGAAGAAAGCACGTTTCCCCAGTCGCTTACGAGATGTGAAGCCCCAAAGCTCCGTCGCCTACATGTTCCCTCCAGTGCTCTCATGTGTTTTACCTTGACTACTTCGTGCCGCACCGCACACTTACGACAACACATGAACGTAACAGGAAGAAAGCACGTTTCCCCAGTCGCTTACGAGATGTGAAGCCCCAAAGCTCCGTCGCCTACATGTTCCCTCCAGTGCTCTCATGTGTTTTACCTTGACTACTTCGTGCCGCACCGCACACTTACGACAACACATGAACGTAACAGGAAGAAAGCACGTTTCCCCAGTCGCTTACGAGATGTGAAGCCCCAAAGCTCCGTCGCCTACATGTTCCCTCCAGTGCTCTCATGTGTTTTACCTTGACTACTTCGTGCCGCACCGCACACTTACGACAACACATGAACGTAACAGGAAGAAAGCACGTTTCCCCAGTCGCTTACGAGATGTGAAGCCCCAAAGCTCCGTCGCCTACATGTTCCCTCCAGTGCTCTCATGTGTTTTACCTTGACTACTTCGTGCCGCACCGCACACTTACGACAACACATGAACGTAACAGGAAGAAAGCACGTTTCCCCAGTCGCTTACGAGATGTGAAGCCCCAAAGCTCCGTCGCCTACATGTTCCCTCCAGTGCTCTCATGTGTTTTACCTTGACTACTTCGTGCCGCACCGCACACTTACGACAACACATGAACGTAACAGGAAGAAAGCACGTTTCCCCAGTCGCTTACGAGATGTGAAGCCCCAAAGCTCCGTCGCCTACATGTTCCCTCCAGTGCTCTCATGTGTTTTACCTTGACTACTTCGTGCCGCACCGCACACTTACGACAACACATGAACGTAACAGGAAGAAAGCACGTTTCCCCAGTCGCTTACGAGATGTGAAGCCCCAAAGCTCCGTCGCCTACATGTTCCCTCCAGTGCTCTCATGTGTTTTACCTTGACTACTTCGTGCCGCACCGCACACTTACGACAACACATGAACGTAACAGGAAGAAAGCACGTTTCCCCAGTCGCTTACGAGATGTGAAGCCCCAAAGCTCCGTCGCCTACATGTTCCCTCCAGTGCTCTCATGTGTTTTACCTTGACTACTTCGTGCCGCACCGCACACTTACGACAACACATGAACGTAACAGGAAGAAAGCACGTTTCCCCAGTCGCTTACGAGATGTGAAGCCCCAAAGCTCCGTCGCCTACATGTTCCCTCCAGTGCTCTCATGTGTTTTACCTTGACTACTTCGTGCCGCACCGCACACTTACGACAACACATGAACGTAACAGGAAGAAAGCACGTTTCCCCAGTCGCTTACGAGATGTGAAGCCCCAAAGCTCCGTCGCCTACATGTTCCCTCCAGTGCTCTCATGTGTTTTACCTTGACTACTTCGTGCCGCACCGCACACTTACGACAACACATGAACGTAACAGGAAGAAAGCACGTTTCCCCAGTCGCTTACGAGATGTGAAGCCCCAAAGCTCCGTCGCCTACATGTTCCCTCCAGTGCTCTCATGTGTTTTACCTTGACTACTTCGTGCCGCACCGCACACTTACGACAACACATGAACGTAACAGGAAGAAAGCACGTTTCCCCAGTCGCTTACGAGATGTGAAGCCCCAAAGCTCCGTCGCCTACATGTTCCCTCCAGTGCTCTCATGTGTTTTACCTTGACTACTTCGTGCCGCACCGCACACTTACGACAACACATGAACGTAACAGGAAGAAAGCACGTTTCCCCAGTCGCTTACGAGATGTGAAGCCCCAAAGCTCCGTCGCCTACATGTTCCCTCCAGTGCTCTCATGTGTTTTACCTTGACTACTTCGTGCCGCACCGCACACTTACGACAACACATGAACGTAACAGGAAGAAAGCACGTTTCCCCAGTCGCTTACGAGATGTGAAGCCCCAAAGCTCCGTCGCCTACATGTTCCCTCCAGTGCTCTCATGTGTTTTACCTTGACTACTTCGTGCCGCACCGCACACTTACGACAACACATGAACGTAACAGGAAGAAAGCACGTTTCCCCAGTCGCTTACGAGATGTGAAGCCCCAAAGCTCCGTCGCCTACATGTTCCCTCCAGTGCTCTCATGTGTTTTACCTTGACTACTTCGTGCCGCACCGCACACTTACGACAACACATGAACGTAACAGGAAGAAAGCACGTTTCCCCAGTCGCTTACGAGATGTGAAGCCCCAAAGCTCCGTCGCCTACATGTTCCCTCCAGTGCTCTCATGTGTTTTACCTTGACTACTTCGTGCCGCACCGCACACTTACGACAACACATGAACGTAACAGGAAGAAAGCACGTTTCCCCAGTCGCTTACGAGATGTGAAGCCCCAAAGCTCCGTCGCCTACATGTTCCCTCCAGTGCTCTCATGAAGGCGGTTAACGTAACAGGCCCCAACGGCGCTCATGTTCAGGTAAGAACTCTAACGTGATTTTCTGGGTATATAATACCATCATTAGGTGGGTTCGACGCGCAGCGGTGGCGCCGTCTGTAAGTGCGGCACAGTCGGTTCCACTGAGGAGTATGTTGCGACCGGTACCGTGACCAGGTGTTACCGCTTCTTCGTTGTTGAAGCTGTGGGTGTGGCCCCTGTTTTTTGTACGCTCAGGGAGAGCCCCGTCGCGGACCCCCACGAGGGGGCTACAACAGCGGCTATGAGGGTGGCTACGGAAATCGAGGAGGCTATGGAAATAATAATGGCTACAATAATTACAGGCATGATAGTAATAATCAGGGAGGGTATGGCGGTCCTCAGGCTGGCGGGGACTACGGCAGACGACAGTGGAGTTAAAACTTTCTTGCCGAGGTAGATGCCCATATTCCCTGAAGTTTTGTTTCCTTCCAGATAAATAGTAGCTGCTAGATAGCGAGTGTGTGATGTGCGGAATATCGAAGTGATGGGTAGTGTGTGGCACAGCATGGTTGACAAAGGCGGTGGTGTTTAGTATTAACAGGCGTTTTTACAAGCCTGAGTTATCTGCCGGGCCCGTCGGTTGCACGCACGCTGGGGACGTGGGCCAGGACGACTACC
>NW_021148118.1:5514-6226 GCF_002837175.3 Physeter macrocephalus
AAATGCACATCATAGGTAGGGAGGTGGCGTTGCTGCTGGAAAAGCTGGGGCTGGATTACCTGCATTTTTAAGCGCCTGCTGTACCCAATTAAGCTTCCCCAGATTCCGCGTTAGGTAGGCATCGGGTAGGCTTTCGCTTAAGGTGAAGTCCACCGGCAGTCCTTGGAGCAGCTCCACCTATAGGTTACATTCAACACACACTGGCGTTAGGTAGGCATCGGGTAGGCTTTCGCTTAAGGTGAAGTCCACCGGCAGTCCTTGGAGCAGCTCCACCTATAGGTTACATTCAACACACACTGTACGCTGTATGTGTGTTAAATCGTAAACGCGTAATAGAATTCGACTTGCATTGCCACCGCGCATTTGCACGGTGTGTGCACATGACACAGTTCCGCAGCATCGCGGAGTCAGTGGCTCTGTACAGCAGATACTGAACAAACTCATACCTATAGGTGTGTGGTACCCACAGAGTGGTGCATGTGACAACTAAAATATGCGCACGCGACCATGGGGCCCGCAAGCGGTCTATGACAGCGCTGGTCACAAGTCAACATGAAGTTGCACCGGTACAAGCGTGGAGGTACATACCATCCCAGTTATTACGAGGGGACATACAAAGACTTGAAAACACCTAGACAACTGAAATTCGTGGTACATCCCGGTGTCTTCGCCAACCCTACTGCAGGCAATGTGCAGCTTGAACTACCAGCGT
>NW_021148118.1:6589-8444 GCF_002837175.3 Physeter macrocephalus
CACTGCATTGCCAGCGAATTTTTTTGCACATCCATATACATACCGTGGATCGGGTTTTGCATGCTTACGTTCTTCAACTTGGATGCTTAGCAACTGATGTCACAATCGATGCGTGTGAACAAAGTAAGCTATAAACTTTGTCTCACAAGTAGAATTTTACGTTGCTCCAGTTTTCACATTTCATAGCTTGACTACACTCTAGCGCTGCGTTCTCTTCGTCTTCGGCTCCTGCAAGCAATGCAGTGTTACACCTGCGTGTAGGATTATGTGCTATTCTGCACCATGTGTTCCATGGCTCGGTACCAGCAGCAGGGTAACCATGGGAGAAGCTGCGCCCACATCAGTTATACAGGAAATCCAAAGGACATGTGACACATGTACTCTGATACCCTTCTTCAATTAGTATGACTGGTAGCCACATTCCTGGAAAAATTTTTAATGTACATGCGCTTCGCCTCTCCAGGCGGCCTTGATTGTAATGCCGCCTCTCTGCTTTCTTTATTCACCTGCCGCAGCCACTGGTGCTCCTTGTGCTATTCCTGCGCCTTCCCACGTCCCCATGGACTTCAACACCTGCGACATCCGCTGCGGTAGACTTAATCTCCACAGTTGCGCCAGCTTCATTACGTACGGTACAAACAAGAATCTTGATTTCACGAAAATGTAAGGACGTGTCGATCGATTAAAAGCTGTTCTGTGTTCCTCAGTGGGTACTATACCTCTAGACGCTTCACCGGGACCACTGCGTGGTCAACCGATCTCGCCAGTTCCCCAGAATTTGAAAGAGCAGCTCCAGATCCAAAGGTCCCCACAACTCCCTCGATGCCCGAACGGTGGTGGCTGCTCTGTTTGAAAAAGTCCAAACAGCTTCTAAGCTGACAAAACAGACCCACGCCGCAGAAATGTTCGCTTCGATCTACCTGACCATTTCGTAGCTGCAGACATGTCTTGCAAGGTGGCGGGGCAGCTACAGTTGACAAGCACCAAATTGGAGCAGCCACTACGGAAGCTAACGTACACATCACGCGGGGGCCTGCACATTTTACCGTACACATAAACACTTGACGAGAACATATTTTACGTAGATATCACCATTTGGACAGTGGAAGCGTGGCGTGCGTGCCCGTGCACTATACAAGGTATACGAGTATACCGCAAACAGAAAAGCACTTCTTGAGGGAATCTTTAGGACTCTTCTTCTCTACAAAAGTTTGGCTTTAAGCTTAATCCACTTTACCTCTCTTCAGTGGGAAATACATACCGTCAGCACTCAGTTCACGCAGTTAGGAGCGTTCATGCCACAGCAGCGGTGCACAACGAAGGGATCCCACCGAGAGACAAACATCTTATACCCCTTGCGTGACAGAGATATGTGTGCGTCCTTTACGATGCAAGGGGTCTTTTCGAGTTAGGCCCCTCGAACTCGATTCAAGAACACGAGAAAACGCATAGACTCTAGACGCGATCACCATGTATGCAAACGATTTGCCATAGGCACACTCTATTTCGTGTTCACCGACGGCGCACAACGGTAGCAATAATCAGCAACCCAAGTGCTGCTAAACACCGAGTGTCACTCATGAGCCTACTTTGCAAGCAGTGTCCCTACGCGAAAGAGTCAAAAGCTATATCAGCCTTCCAATTTCTCTGCGCGTTGCATCACAGGAAGCATATGCCCACATTACCAGTATCACGTTCACGAGTTCAACTCTTTCTACGGGAATTTTCCTTGGATTCTGCCTGGAAGTGTGTACAAGAAAGTCATAGTTGACGCTGTCACATGCGTATACAGGTACACCTATACCTAGAACACACTATTTTGCAGTTAGGTGATAGGGCGTATGTCTGCCTGTCT
>NW_021148118.1:9815-10123 GCF_002837175.3 Physeter macrocephalus
CAACTATGAAAGATAATAGCGGTTAATGACCAACTTCCGAGGGCGCGAAAAGAGGCTTACCCGAAGTTTTGTCCACAGTGTCGTCATCTTCCAGAGCGTGTCGCGCCAGGAGAAGCACCTACGCGCACACGATATCAACAGGCCATCAACACACGGATAAATGGGCTCTCTTTCTCTGTCTCCTCTTGTGCTGGACGTCCTTTTTTCCTCGTATGTTTCATTTCCCCTCTGAGGCTTCCATTGCTACTAGGCCTGTTCAACTAACAATGTGAACACACTGGCACTACTACGTTGCAACACTCCCTTCC
>NW_021148119.1:0-992 GCF_002837175.3 Physeter macrocephalus
TGAGCTCTACAACTGCTGCCGGGTTTCCTTTAGCTACAAACACATCTGCATGATTTCCAGCCCAGTGAAGTGCAGTGGCTCCTACGTGAGACTCGGGAAGTAAGAGTTGCACCAGAGCACGCAGTGGTACCAAAGGGGGAGTTCTCAACCGCGGGTTTCAGTATTCTGCTTTGAAAGCTTTTTCCGCAGCTCGCTGAGGTGCTTCTTCGTCTAGCAGGTACGCCTGTGCAACACTATTATTCTAACGAGGTCAGACATGGGTAGTGCTTAATGAGTGCAAGGCGTCGCAGTTCACGTGAAGAGTGTTCAGCCCGTCAAGTGAGGGACAACGCACCAAGCCTGATGCAGGTGGTCGGAGAGGCAGCAGCGAAAGACAATTAATTAACCACCGTAATGTGAGAGCTCATCATTGCCAAATGAAAGCAAAGAGAAAGACCACACACTGCCAGATGGCAGCGTGATAATGTAGTAAGGGCGTCCCCGACCAAGCGACGCGTGTTCGCTGTTCCACGGAAAGCGTGCTAATTTATTGACATTTTTTTCACAGTCTGCCGAATTGTATCACTACGACATAGATACGATTTGTTGAACGTATGGCGCAGAAAGTATTCGCATTCAGAAAAGGGACACAGAGTACGACAGGTAAGACAGAACATACAGAAGACGAATCGGAGAGAAAGAATAGAACGACGATATAGTCTAAAAGTGCGTTAGGGTCTCTGTTCAGCTCAAGTTCTGTATATGCTCATGCAGGTGCATCCTCTTTTGTGCACTAGCCAAGGTGGTAGACGGTTTCGCGAAGTAAGTTCTTCGATGCTCGATTGGGGCTCGATGTGTTTGCACGTGTGTGTGTGTGTGTGTGTCTGTGTGTCTGTGTGTGTCTGTGTGTGTAAGGAGAAGTGTGCTGGAGCAGCACCAGCCCCTTTCTGAAACGAACAAAGAAGCATAGTAACTGTCTGTTTTTCAGCGGTTGAGACTTTTAAAAAGGGTCT
>NW_021148119.1:1882-3676 GCF_002837175.3 Physeter macrocephalus
GGTCCAAAGCGAAAGTGGTACACGCTCGTAACTAATTTCAAGCCCCATGTACTCAAGCTAACCCCTGAGTGAATTCGTAACTCGTTGCACTTGTGTAGAGACGCGGCATTGTACTTGCTATAAATGGCGTAACTGCGGTAGCTGTGCAGGCAGGCTGACGTGTGACACGTCTATGTGCAGTGGGGTAGACTGTGTGAATATGCACACTTTTTAGTGAACAGGATAAGGAGTGCATTCGGCTCTTTTTCCGTGGCAGTCCCCTAGGTACTGGAACTTCGAACACGGGCGACTTCAGTCAAAACACGGTTCTTAACGAACCAGTGGCATCGGTCTGTGTAGTTACTAAATGCTGGTGACTTGCACAGGACAACGAAGCAGACGAACACAGTTTCAGGCGTAGAGGCCTCTACTGCCATGAGGTGGTATTTTCGTTCCTTAACTTGAATGAGTAAATCGAAGATCGAAGCACGTGGCTTCCAGACATACGCTTTGCGGACACATATATCGCTGCGGTCGGACACATAATATTTAGCTCTACGTTATGCATCCGTACATGATCAGCAGGTCAATGAGAGGCGGACGCGAGCAAAAGCTTTTGTAGCCGATCTTGTTCTGCTTACCGGTCGTACACTCGTACAAATATCATTCCCGAAGCATCATCATACATCCATGCACGCATACTTACATGGCACACACACGAAGACAGGTATTGCCTGTACGTCGGACGTCGCAGACCGTGCAAGTTGTATCCTCGCCAGCTGCACACGAGTGGATGCATGCACCTTATGACACGGTCTCACATAGTACAAAGATCGTGCACGTACAAACGGCATATAAGTACACCAGCTGACTGGAAACTACAGTCGCAGGCACGGGTAAATGTATGTACCTGGGGGAGTAGTTACACTAGTGTGTACAGACGCAAGGTGTTCACGACGCATGCGGACATACTACAAGGGGATGATGCACGTGCGTGTACTTCCAACAACACAAGCATATACGACCACATATGCCTACTTCGGGCCGTTTTCTTACTTGTCTGACACATTTGTTTTCTGCACGGCGCTCACATGCACGCTACTTTAATATAAAGAAGTGTGTTCTGCGGGCACGGCTACTTAGGGTGCAACCGTAGGTGGTGAAGGTATCTAGCTGATTCCGACCTACGCCACACTGAGTTACATCAGCTGAACACCTTCACCGTATGATTGACCAACAGCGTCAATAACGGTGTAACACCGCCACTCAGAGCTACAGCCTCACTGTTAACGAGCAGGAGCAGCGGCGTGACAAGAAGTTGCAGCTAAGTGCGCCATGGCTACCGACCTGCCCACACACAAAATGCAACAAGTTACGCATGTAGGCGTGTGTGCACGATCGTGCACTAAGGTCTACGGAACCACATATATAATACATACATATACGCTTACACGTATCTCCGTACACAGGCGTGCACACTCACACATCAATGAAATGTTGCGGTGTGGGGGCTTTCAACGAAGTCACCCACGGGACCCGTCTCGCTTTCCACGATAAAGGCAGTTATACGTACCATAAGCTTATGTAAGTCAACCCAGTGCACACACATACGGCAAGCGCGTTGACATACCGGACCCTCTGCGTGCACCCGGTATCACAATAGGGGCATCCGCCAGTGTATACGACGATACAAGTCTACGTGTGCACACGCGCACACACGAAACACCACTTCAATGCGGATGCTCATGCAAATGAATATGCGTGCAAAAGGTAACAAACAAGGAGGCTCTCACGCATATGCCTCAGTGGGCCTAC
>NW_021148119.1:9270-10121 GCF_002837175.3 Physeter macrocephalus
ATAAAAAGATGCACACGGTGATATAACCCACTTTTACCAGGGCAAACCATCAAACACACGGACATGCTGCGGCGCCGCCTGTGGTAGAGCCAGTGCATCCATCAATCGATGCGAGTGCGAAGTCACAAGCCGCACCTGCACGTTAAACTAACAAGCGTTTACGCTCAACACATCCTCGAGAACCTCATCGTTACGATGTTGTTCACGTGGATTTGAACTTTTTCCTTGAAAGCCTTGGTAGTTCACAAAGTACGCGAACCCCCCTCAGCACACTTCGACGAGCGAACTCTTGGTCGATCGGCGCCCTGCAAGGGAATGCTGAAATGTTACTGGCGTATCGACGGGCATCCACCCACGTCTTACCCGCCACAGCAGACTTACGATACTCGTGGGACTTCAGCGTTGAAGAGGGCCTCAGTTTAGCTTCTACGCCATGACTGCAGAGATCAGTTGCTGGGGTCAATACTGGACCATATCACCAGCGTGATATATATGAGCTCCCCACCGTCATTACTTTTGCGTGACCTGACACGGCGTTACCGTCATTATTTTTACGTGACCTGTAAGTTGAAGCGTTTGACACTACTACTGCTAGGTGTGCAGGTAAATCTTTGGGGATCAACATGGTAATTCGACTTCGTTGCTCGGAAAGGCGCTTCGGTCGTTCGGTTGGTACAGCGAGCACGTATACGCACTGAGGACGGACGATGAGCACTACTGTAGCCAGCTAGAGACACACACACCACATTGCATTCAATATTGCCAGCGTGCGCTTATGCCTATTTGAACTACAACCACCATGACACCCAACCGCCTTCATCATGCTGACGCGTAGGAAACTAGATAAGGGG
>NW_021148120.1:0-376 GCF_002837175.3 Physeter macrocephalus
TCACCGACAAATGAGGACGACAACGCCTTCGCTTTCGGCTGGAATAAGACCGAGCAAGAAAATATTGCGCGTTCCACACTGAAAACACTCCAGCACGCAGTCGCCTGCAGGCACGTCGGAACGGCACCAATGTTTCGAAAAATTGAGAAACTGCCTCCTGAAAAAAAGTTGCTCTAGGCGAACCCACGTCTTCACGAAAATTTCAACCCCCCCTAAATGAGACCCTTTTCCAGATGGTGCAACGGTCCCAGCAGCCGCAGACCACCGCTGACGCAAGCTAAATTCCCCGCAGCAAAAAATTGCCCTTTCTCTGCTCACGCAACGACCCCACACATGAGATTGTACACAAAAGGTCCCCACGCCTTCCCTTCACAAG
>NW_021148120.1:5259-5910 GCF_002837175.3 Physeter macrocephalus
GGTGCAGCTGAATGCCTCACCCGCCCTATACGGAACGATCCTGCCGCAGAAACCCGCTCCTTCTGCTTCTGGTGACAGATCGAGTGAGAAGAAGGGATTCCAAAACGTAATGAGAGCACAAGGGAGCAACTGCGTAGGGAACGTCAGCAGACAGTGGCGCGGCGGCGGAGAGGAGAAAAAGAAGTGGAGTCTCTGCTTGATACACACTGTGCGGTCGCATTGAGCGCCCGTCTTCCAATTAAAAAGCATACATATATGCGAGGCAATGCATGCGACGGAAGGACAGAGCCTCAGAAGCCAACGAACCCGAGTAACAGCACGGAGCTGTGGTGTCGCCGTGACATTTGGAAGGGGGGAAGGAAATTCACGCCCAAAGACGAAGAAACAGGCATTCTACGGAAAACTGTTTCTGACTAGGTAAAGGCATTAAAGGAAAACATTAGCCTATGCCTTTACATCAATCCACGTGATCTTCTAAGAAGCGGACGCCAGGGCCGCCGCGGTACATCCCTGGCTGGAAACCTACTGCCGCATTCTTTTCGACTGCAAAGGGAGCTAGCAAAAACTCGCCACGCAAACACGCACACAACAGAAACAACCGTTGTTCAGGTACAGGTGCCTTGAAACATCAACCTTATCATTCAGTGGGTG
>NW_021148120.1:6619-8083 GCF_002837175.3 Physeter macrocephalus
CTGGCAACTGCGGTTGACCTTCGGCAGTGCCCCTACCAACGGTTTTAAGAAGCAGTCTGAAATTATCAGCCATGGATAATTCATCCAATATCTGTGATTAACGTGAGCCACAGGAAGTAGGGGACAAGTTCTGCGGAGAGGCACACAAAGTTTTTCCGCCACGTTGGCGGCCGCATGCGGCCGCTAGTGCGTGTCGGGAAAGAGTGGCAGTAATATTGCATGCGAGGCAACAGTTCAACTCAGTACGGACGGGGAAGCCATGTTTTTGTCCTTAAGGCATAATTACGAGTGACATAGATATACATTTCAAAATGTTGGGAAAAACTGCGTAGTGGCTGGGGCAGCGGTGAAGGACAAATTATATTTAGAGGAAGAAGACGGGGCAATGCTGCGCATTTTACAGCTGCTACGTTAAAAAGCAGGAGCAGTATGAGGACCAGTAGAAGAAACATTGGAGGTTCCGTCGTTTGGGTGGACAACGAACTGCGCGGTGTATTGCATTACTTTCCCATGCCAGAATCTGTTTAAAGTTACCCGTCTTGGACGAGTGCAAGGGTCTGACTGCAGTAGCTCTAATTTCTGGAGTTTCATACATCTGCGAGCATCACATGACTTCCTTTTACAGCGGAGTGTACCAACGCTACTACGCAAATGATACAACCTGCAAGAAAACTGTTCACCGTTTAGTAAATGCAACAAGAACATACGTGTAATTACATAAATATGAATATATGCATCTACGCTGATAATGCAGGGCTGTGCGCACTCTCTGCACATGAACATACACGCACACAGATGTACGCAGGAGGCAAAGCATTACATATACGGGTGATTTTTTGTCACAAGACTTTTCATTTAGTACGTCACAGAGGCGTTACTGCAGGCCTATGCATACTGCGTCGTTGAAAGTTGAAGTGAATGTACGCGGCACCTTCGTCTCGGTGACTTGACATCCTGCTGAGGATGCGAATGACTACAACGTTTTCAACGTAGGCACACGAATGCTCGAAACGGACCCCTGTATACGCAGGAATGTCTTTATTGTAGGCTAGAATGAGCAACAGAGAATGTCAGGCTCGACACTACTCCCTGGCTGTACACGGCAATAAAAACGTGCACATACAGAGATATCTCGCGATATTTTGGCATTGCGCTTTAGTACAGTTCGATTCCGGCAGTTATACTTGACCTGTGCGCACGTCGGCGGTGAATCTGTTACACATTATTGGGCATTTGAGGCATATGTTCGCACTGCGAGAAATGCAGGCGGGACGTGACAGGTGTATAGTTGCATCACTCACACAGAAGCATGATAGCTTGATTGTTCAGGGGGCCTGCACGAAAGCCCACATTTTGTTCTATCGGCTGTAAAGAAGCCTTTCAAATATTTTCTTGGCACTCTTTATCGTATGCTCTGCCTCATCTGCGATTTCCACGCCAGCTGCTGTTTTCAAGAAGGCCTGT
>NW_021148120.1:9627-10121 GCF_002837175.3 Physeter macrocephalus
CGGATCCTGATGTCCGGCACCTTGCAGGGGTTGTCCAGTGACGGGGTCAAAGTAAATTGTCGCAGATGACAATCTATATACCTTGTAGAGGAACATCACATGAGAAGTCTCCTGCGTAGATTCTTCTTGTTCAAAGCTGCCGACACTTGTAGTGGCTGTTTCTCTTGTAGAGGACGGCTTTACATGTTCTGCGCACGGCATCCCCCTGCCGTTTCGCTGACGCGCATACTGGTTGAGGCAAAGCAACGAGACAACCTCACTTCGCAGCTTGTCCTGAACTGTAAGACTTCAAATGTATTTCTAGAGACAGACATCATCACTTCCTGCTCGGCTCCAGGTTCACGTTTCGGTGTATTCCGCGGAAGAACTGCAGTGCACCCCCGCGTCGTGGCTGAATTGAAAACAGTGTGTCCTTCGGATACTGTCCTGAGTTAATCAACTCCGTAAAAACAACTATCTACGCATTTGCGGACACCTACAGGAACCAAATCGAA
>NW_021148121.1:0-1096 GCF_002837175.3 Physeter macrocephalus
AGAGAAAACGACTTGATAGAGGTTCTTATATTCAGGGTAGCCTGTGAAAATGTGTGACGAAAGGTATCGAGTACTTGATGTACACAGTGTATACATGTTGTTGCCGTACTGCATGCTTACGAAGAACTAGACAAATCATTACTACTCATTTAACGGCAGGTATGGTTGAAAACATCCCCAGAAACCCAAGAGATCATGAAGACTGAATATGGGGTTTAACGTGCGCCTTCCGCCCATCAGGAAAATCAGGGGAGTGTGGAATCCTCCTCTGCGTCGGCCTGCTAGGCTGTCCCAGTGCGCCCTCTAATACAAGTCCGCAAAAATGAGCAGTTTATCCTATGACTTCAGCCGTGCAGATGGTGAAAGGATACATTTTTTGGTTTGGATTCTCAGCTCCAACCTATCTCAACATCACAAAGTGAGACTTCCTGTAGTCTTGTCCTGTGCAGACGGGATGCGCCAAAATCGAGCAAGGGTGGAAATTCCGCGGTTTGCTCGTCACATCACGGGATCTATTCGAGCAAATATATATACATATAAAAATCATTATCTCGCATATATCAGCATACACACATGTATGTGCCCAGGTGAGGATACTCTTCACGGGTCCAAGTGGGTGTACTACTGGGTAAGGGGACACAAGTGGTTGTTTTACACCGCAAGCGACAAAAAAGGGGTGCTCCGTTCACTGCGCACGACACACGGACCATGAGGGCAGAAACTATAAGAAACTCGCAGCCGTCTGCGAGGGTACAGGCAACTTCAGTAGAGAAATACGCTCGGTGGCTGAGTAGCACCGCGCTATAAGAGTCTCAAGTGGGTCAATACAGTAGGGGCACTACGGAAAGTGCCCCTACTGTATTTGCCTTCTTACGTGTGTGAATTGAACAAGCAAAATTAGGTGCTGCTGACCTTATGCACTGCACCACCATCAACTGAGCGCATAGCAGTGTGATGAACCAGCACCGCGGGCGGCGTCTTCACTTCGAGTTCTCCGCAAAAAATATTGTCCAGCTTCAGCACACCTTTGTGGAAATGCATTCCGTACACATGAACAATACACAACTAACTTCTTTTGTTTATACGTGGAAGTGGC
>NW_021148121.1:1689-4499 GCF_002837175.3 Physeter macrocephalus
CGGTAGTAGTAGTTAGCAGCCAGTAAGGAGGCCATCAGTTTTCGGATTCTGTCAGTCCGTACGATGGTATCATGGCTAAATGAAGGGACTAGGTCCAGAGTACACGCCCAAACTTTTAGAGCCTGGTGTGCCGTCGACTGAACCGAATTTTTGCAAGAAAAAAGCACTCGCGCCTAGAGGTCCGTATTGGGCAGTTACTGATTTATCAATTATGTACAGGCTCGGTAGCGCGCGGTGACCTACTACACCCCACAGTTGAAAGAAAATGATGGACGCCCATCGACTTTGAACGGAATCCGGGCGCCTGCCCAGACGCAACAGCGTCGGCGCAGTCAAGCCGTACACGGTACAAAGGAACTCTCAATTCCATAAGCGGTGATCAGGGATGTCTTCAGAAAGCTGGATGATGATAATAAGCGAGAAACGGCAGCTTGTACACCCAAATTCGAAATCGAGCAAGTCGTAAGATCAGATCACATTATACCTGTCGTCTTCCAAAGTGCCGAGATCACACTCAGTCGTACACACGAACTTGTATACACAGAATAGTAGCATAATCACTACGTACTCCTGTGGGGCTCGACATTCGCATCTGCGTTAGACTAACCGTCACGTGCTTCAAATGAGCGTAGTTGCTATCTCTGTCTTGCGCTGCCAGCGATCGTCACTTGCCGGTGTGCCACTCTGTCTGGCGTCTCACTCGCTCGCCTGTTCGGGACAGCATCACTTACCCAGATCGTAATGCCCGCCTTGTTCTGCCACATGTACCATGGCGTGGCGCACTCAATTAACTTAGTCCGACGCAGTACTCTTCATAATCTTCGAGTTCTTGACAAATATAGATACACTCAGCTGTGGCATATGATGAGTGGTTCCTTGGCGCGACCGAGAGATACCGGTGAGACATGGCAGGACGCACAAGGACACGCCAGGACTCTCTCACAAGACGAGCTGAACAGACACGGCAGCGGCAGCTGACGCACACTTTTCCAGCCGGTTGCCTTGTTGAGATGTCACCCGCCGCAACTACATGAAGTGTGAACAGCTGCTTCTGTACGTAAGGGCTTGTGTTCACCAGATTCAAGGACACTAGGAAAGGTCACCGGCTGCGAGATGCGTCCGCGAGCGAGCCCTGCACCTATGTGCCAGATTCCACTTTCTGGTGTTACTCCTGGATTTTATTGAACAAAGGAAACACAGAGCAGCAAGCGCAGGAGTGGATGGTCACACGGTCGATGCGGTTTTCCTGACCCGCGTGCCTGTCAGCATTCTCTTACAGTGCCATCCTGAGAGACAGGCACATCGATAGGGCCGAAGGCTCACAGTTTACACGTCGCTATCGATGTTTATATCTTTCAGCGTTGTTTTTCCAGATTCAGCCACACGTGCCGACCACACTTGATTGTACCGACGGTGGGGGTCGTGTGCGACCAGTCCTCTAGTTGTACGTCAGTGAAAACCTTCAGGCGCCAACTAAGGGCGCTTCTCGGCCCATTCAGGTACGCCGGCATAAGAAGGCGATCAAGTTTGTCTCTCTGTACTTTACGAGGATTCTGGAAGTCTTTTCGACATTCACAAGAGGACGCTGAGCAGGCACGAATTCGAGTAAACCACTTTTTCATACTAACGTGGATACACTCTGTATACGTTTAAGGCAGTGGAGCTTTACAGAGTCTCACGGCTAAGTCATTTCACTTGCACGTTTCCCAGTAACACTGCAGCAGGTGATCGGCAACAGCGCAACCGACCACTTCACTCGCAATTAAAAGAGGTCCCCCTCAAGAAATCTAGAGTAGAGCACCACATTTACGCTGTAGAATGATGCCCTACACGTGGTATGAATGGCTGATACACTCTGTACCCCCACATCCTCGATAAAGCCTCTCCCGTCACGCCAGGTTGGTGAGGCTGGAGATATCAGCCGTCAGCGGTATTTCACCCACCTACAACCAAAGGGGGCCCAAAATCGTGGGCGATTCGGCAGCCGAAGGCGGCGCACGCAGGCAGCCGTGTGTGCGGAGCATTCTCGCCTGTGTGGCACGCTAAGTGGCTCCGTAGTGATGGCATCCGAGTCTCCCGTCGGCGAGACTGCATGGTTCCCTTCTCAGATCACACGATGCCGTGAGAAGTCTTGTGTGAAGGCGTGCACTAGAAGGGTAGTTACAGTCTTATGTGCATACACTTCTGCGGACGCAGCCGCACGGTATACTAGACGCTTGCCCACAGACTCAACTGCGCCCACGGCTACAGTACTACTTGTACTTCCATGGATTGTGACCGCTTTACTGCCTTGTGTATTTGAGTGAGGATTGCGTTGCACTCGGGAAAGGAACCTGGGTGCCGTCTCTTCTTCCACTTTTGCCTGCTAATTCCAGAAAAACTGCGAAACAGCAAGTGCAAGTGCCTCTTTCAGAAGCGGGTTTTAGATGTGAGGAGGCTAAAAAACGTAGAAGAGGTGCTCGCGATGTGGGTGAAACGTAGCTGCGCCTGCTCACGACAACATGTGCACAGAGGAACGTGGTGAATGACAATGGAAGCCACAGGGTGGCAGGTGATTGTGGTAAGGCCGGTAGGCATAGTAAAGCAGAACGCTTTGTAGATGGGCACCCCGATTCCTCGTAGTGCAGCGAGGTGCGCCTCTGAGAAACAGCCACAGAGGTGTATACAGCCAGGCGAACTAAAGTGGGCGCTGCGGGCTGTCGGGGGCCCCATATAGTACCAGAAGACCAAGTCTACACAACGTACACTAGCAGGGCAGCACCGCGACACACATCCGGCTAGCAAAAAAGACATACACAGGAAACAAGTGT
>NW_021148121.1:7759-8008 GCF_002837175.3 Physeter macrocephalus
GGGTGAACGGTACACGAATGAGATGTAAAGCGTGAGGAAAATAGAGGAAACGTGCAAGTGCATCAATTCGTGCTTGTCTCGGACAAGATCCATCTGTAGAACACCCCAATCAGAAACAAGGAGCGGCACAGGACGAAGACTTGCACTTGCGCGTCACTTCTGAAAAAACGGAGTAGTCTAGATTTTTGATGTGCGCCACAAGAAGAGGAAGGCAGAATCACACCACTTTGTTTTTGAGAAAGTTTACAC
>NW_021148121.1:9814-10118 GCF_002837175.3 Physeter macrocephalus
TAGTTCCGCCAACATGCAAGTCACAGAAGTTGTCCGTGGTTTTCGTCTCCTGTGTGGGCGATTCGTCAGTACCACAATGCTGCAGCGGATTGCAGGCAGAGTTCCGCCAACATGCAAGTCACAGAAATTGTCCGTGGTTTTCGTCTCCTGTGTGGGCGATTCGTCAGTACCACAATGCTGCAGCGGATTGCAGGCAGTTTCCCTTTCCACGGCAGGAGCAACAAAGTCTCGGCACGAGCTACCTTTAAAGTTGCACTGCTGCAACAAGTCTCCTGCCAGAAATCCCTGCAGGAAGATGTTCATG
>NW_021148122.1:0-2117 GCF_002837175.3 Physeter macrocephalus
GCACACAATTCCATCAGGCGGGCACACGTGACTGCGTGGACGTGCCTGCTCTGTGCGGCTGGCGTGCCCACATGCACGATGTAGTAGTGCCTAGCGGGGCACGGAGTCGGTTGTCACTTCCACACCTGCGGAAGCACTCGAACTCAATTCCTGCACATTGTAGGTGCTAACCGAGGGGCCAAGCACTTAATTGACGGTTACACTGTACTGGAATCCTTTGCACGCAATGGCGTGTGAGCTCGGATTCTTAACACAGTGTTGGCATTTGTGGCACCGCAGCTGAAGTTCTTCCGTCTGGTACCCTGGCGAATGCTTAACGTCCCGCAAGAAGGGTAGCAGCCGCCACGTACAGGGCACAACTGTACAAGGGACTGACGTCACGGTTGGTCATCTGGAACAGTATCGAGAGGTCGGTCGAAGTGCGAGAGCCTGGGACGGGAAAATAGCGGACACGGCTGCAGTCTGATCTGTGTCTATGCTACTCGTTCATGCGCATCCGCGAATGGCATGCGCATGCCGGCCCAGTCAAGCGTGGATATTCACAACGAAGTACATAACCGGCTTCCACATTGACATATCTACGTGTCTCGGGCGGATATCGGTAGTTCTTTGGTTCGCTTCGTCACAGAAGTAAAGTAGGGACAACGGCTGGAACGAGCTTGACCCAGGGGAGGAAAGTAAGAGGGCGAAAGAGAAGAGAAAGTACACAGTGTGTGCACCGATGAAGGTGGGTCGCATCTCATCGACGCGTTGATAGTGCTTCAGGGCAAAAATGATCGTTTGTGTATGCGTGTGTCTGCAGATACGTATGTGCACGCCAGGAGTTAGTCCACGGGCTCGAGGCCAAGCAATTATTGGTTGGCCCCCTTAAGAAAGCGCCTAGCTCGGTGGTGCTGGTTCAAGAGCCGGTCTGCGCTTCCTGCGCTTGACAAGCAGATCGACCCAACACCTACCGCATTTTAGAACAATCTATGCTACGGCCTTTCTGGAATACGCGTCCTCAGCCTTCAGAACGTACGAATTGTCCTTGCTGCACACGGACGAACAGAAAGTAGCTGGCAAAACACTTCTTAAATGGCGCTTCACTGCGTACGCATACGATTTTTCATCTTCACTCACGTTCTCTCAGTACTGGCGCACTAGCCTCCTCTGCGCCGCGCTGGGCATCTCGCTCTGGTGCCCGTGTTTCCGGACATGAGTCACTGTTCTACTTGAAGAAGACGGAGCGTAGGCGAGCTGCTGTAACAGGAACTACTGTACGACAAGACTTACTGGGACAGGATTAGTGCTGAAAACGTTTCTGTACGCTTAACATAGCGTATTTAGAGGGGGCGGACTGCAGGGTGTCGACGGGGGCGAACCGCAGCGGGCCCTCTACGCTCACCCTCACCCATAAATAACAAAATCAGAATGCGAATGTCTGGTGATCCATGGCTGTACGCTTTTCCTTTTCGAACTGCCGTCTAGGCCTTTTCTTTGTCGCTTTCTGCACAGCTGCCCGACTGTTGCACTGGGTTTACATTGCTCCCTGCCTACCTTCTGTTCTAGGTAGACTTACTTTCTACCGCACGCACGGCGTATGCACGATGTGGAAGACGTAACGTATGACGAATGACCTTCGTGATTCGAAAGCTTTCAGCACCTTCTTGCAGCTCGTGGGAATTCACCGGAACACGGCGGGCAACGTAGTGAATGCTCAAGCGGTACGGACACATGTCAAAAACTGAGTCAAAACCGTCGTCACAAAGCTGGAAACGCCACCTTACGCTAATTCACTATACGTGTCTGTCTGGTGTGACCAAGGTAGGGATGTAGGGGATTGAAAAAAAAAAATACTTGACGCCATGCACACGGACCAAGATACTAGCCTCTAACAGCGCATGATAGGGGGCGTACAGGAGCCGCAGCAGTGCGTAGCTACCCCAGCTGTCTCTCCGTGGCTCGTCGAAACCCTTCCATCGTTAGAAGAGTGAAAACATTTGTATTCAAGTGGTGTATACATTGCTAGCATTGACAACTTTGCTACAGTGATACAGCTTCAGATAGCCGTATATTGGAATCGTCAGTCGTCATGTATCTGGACGAAGCCGTTCTCTGCTGCGCGGAGGGTCTCGCAT
>NW_021148122.1:3346-4197 GCF_002837175.3 Physeter macrocephalus
GACACGCCCCCTCATTAACAACTGAAATCGCACGACGGATTACAAGATGCAGCGGAGATAATCATCAAGGCGGAACATTCCACTTTATCAGTTTTCCTTGTTCCTCTGGCCCGCTTATTCGACGCTGTACAGCAGAATGCGCATAGACGGGTAGCTCTTTGCCCTGGGTAGCTATCACATGTAGTCTTCAGCGTCTGCAATGATAAACACGCATCCGAGCTGTTGCCTAAATTGCGGTCGGTAACCCTCTTCGCTCCTCCTGTCGACATGGGCCACGCTGCCCTAATGCGTTCCGGCCACACCACGAATGCCTGATTGAGTAGTACTGTGTCGGCCACGTTTAGGTGCACATCTTTCCTGCAGCTACAAGCGCAGGCGGCCCCTAAAGGAGCCAGCGAAACAAACAGGGCTGCATCTCCTGCTAGCAGCCGCTGCTGAAGCGGCGGAGCGTAGCCCACTGTCGGCAACGAATTCGGCTGGCCTGCCTCCTACACTAGACACGGGCGACTGAGGCACTTTTGAGTACTGTCACCGTCTTGAACCACACTACTCCTGAAGGGAGGTCGACTGTCGAGTGTTATTCACGCCTTCTTGGTCAGCTGCGCCAAAGTCTTACGGAAGGCCGTCGAAGGATAGTCCAGAGGAAAATGTAGGAAAGGAATCAACATACAGGGCATGCTAGCCGGCTACGCTGATAGCATTGATCATGAGGAAGGTAAGACCCTGAACGGATGCGTGAAATCGTCTGCGCAGTAGAGTTTGAAAGATTCTGGCTTGTACGTAGACATGTTACGTACACCTATTCAAAGTTGGTGCGCAGGCAACATAGACGAACGGGGGCCGCGACGTGC
>NW_021148122.1:7693-8232 GCF_002837175.3 Physeter macrocephalus
CGACGCCTTCGTGATCGCGGCTTCGTGCTGCTGTCTCAAATTCAGCTGGGCGTCATCCCCCACGCTCTGCGAGGCGCAGATGTCATGGGAGAGGCGAAAACCGGAAGCGGCAAGACGCTTGCATTCCTCGTGCCCGTAGGTGTCTTGACTTCGTACTGCCCCCTCACTAGCAATGGCAACTCCAGAGCTAGATGGAGCTGCAACAGTGTGTGTATGTACGCATGCGTGCATCTGTTGCGGGTGTACAGCAACCGCCTCGATGTACTGCACTTCGTAGGTATACGCTCGCACACAGCGGTTGATGGACAGTCCTTTGCTGAATGTGCTTCGCACTGCTAAGGAAAAAGCTTACGCATTTCTCTCATGTATAGTGTCTGTACGGACGCTCTCTCGATTGGAAATAAAGTTCGCGATCCACATATATGGGGGGTAGTACATGCTCACTAGAGAAACGCCGCAGGAAGCATTGCACAGCGCCCCAGGTTTCTCGCGTTTCACTTCAGCGCTCCTGCCAACAGCTTGCCCGCTGCTGCTGTCGC
>NW_021148122.1:9255-10115 GCF_002837175.3 Physeter macrocephalus
CAAGTTTAGTATAGTCTCCGGACGAGTGAAACTTCGGCAATTGAAGCTTTCCGGACTTGACATAGATAAGTACCAGCCGACGGGCAGACTTAGTGAGGTGTAAACCCACGTCGCTACATAGCCGAAGCAGGGGTGGATCGTGTTGCAGCCAAACAGCGGTGGATGTCGCCGCAGCCAAAACAGCGATGTTTAGCCTTGTGATATTCCAGGGTCTCGTGTACTCCCCTGGTGCTGCATGCGCTTCGTGCTGCCCACATTTTGGTCACTCCCGCCCCGCCGCTTGTTGCATGCCCTATAACTGTTGTGCCTGTCCTGACATGTGTGTTCTTCCTGCTGCCTTTGATGCAGGTGCTGGAGTGTCTGTACAGAGGTCGAGTCTGCAGCATCGACGGCGTCTCTGCTTTGATCCTGGCACCCACGCGCGAACTCGCTGTGCAGATTTTTAACGTCGTCAAGGTGGTTAGCAGGTAAGATTTTGTCCTGCGTATATTTTATGACGTGGTGGCGTGTCCGTGGAGCTGTACCGTTGCTGCTGGAACTGCTTTTTACACGTGTTCGCGGTATGACGGGTGACGCGGGTAAGCTGCACCTCTGATTGCAGTGCTCCCGTGGATACTGCATACGAATGTCTACGGCCACGCTGCAGCTGCTTGTTTTCATGCATAGAGCGCTTTCATGCAGCGCCGTAAACGGCGCATGCAGACGAACGGATTTGTAGTGTAATTGCTGTGTGGGTCGAAGTCGTTACTCCTGTTCTGGCAGGAGGGGGGGTGCACACGCATATACGTGTACGTCTTTGCAGGCATGCCGACGCGGCTACGTCAGACACATCACAGGGATTTTGTAACTTGGACAATACA